>NW_027142711.1:0-204122 GCF_026170545.1 Melanerpes formicivorus
AACTTCTGGAGGCAGTCAAAATGATCCTTAGAATTCTTCCCTACCTTATTCCTGTGCTGAGATACAGGCTGCTCCAACCTGCTGTAAAATGCTTGATTTCGAGAGTGAGCGAAACTAATGAAAACATTGTTGGGGTAAAACCTAAAGGGAAAGACCTAGCACCAAATCCAATTTGCCATCTGATCTAACTTCTGGAGGCAGTCAAAATGAGCCTTAGAATTCTTCCCTACCTTATTCCTGTGCTGAGATACAGGCTGCTCCAACCTGCTGTAAAATGCTTGATTTCGAGAGTGAGCGAAACTAATGAAAACATTGTTGGGGTAAAACCTAAAGGGAAAGACCTAGCACCAAATCCAATTTGCCATCTGATCTAACTTCTGGAGGCAGTCAAAATGAGCCTTTGAATTCTTCCCTACCTTATTCCTGTGCTGAGATACAGGCTGCTCCAACCTGCTGTAAAATGCTTGATTTCAAGAGTGAGCGAAACTAATGAAAACATTGTTGGGGTAAAACCTAAAGGGAAAGACCTAGCACCAAATCCAATTTGCCATCTGATCTAACTTCTGGAGGCAGTCAAAATGAGCCTTAGAATTCTTCCCTACCTTATTCCTGTGCTGAGATACAGGCTGCTCCAACCTGCTGTAAAATGCTTGATTTCGAGAGTGAGCGAAACTAATGAAAACATTGTTGGGGTAAAACCTAAAGGGAAAGACCTAGCACCAAATCCAATTTGCCATCTGATCTAACTTCTGGAGGCAGTCAAAATGATCCTTAGAATTCTTCCCTACCTTATTCCTGTGCTGAGATACAGGCTGCTCCAACCTGCTGTAAAATGCTTGATTTCGAGAGTGAGCGAAACTAATGAAAACATTGTTGGGGTAAAACCTAAAGGGAAAGACCTAGCACCAAATCCAATTTGCCATCTGATCTAACTTCTGGAGGCAGTCAAAATGAGCCTTAGAATTCTTCCCTACCTTATTCCTGTGCTGAGATACAGGCTGCTCCAACCTGCTGTAAAATGCTTGATTTCGAGAGTGAGCGAAACTAATGAAAACATTGTTGGGGTAAAACCTAAAGGGAAAGACCTAGCACCAAATCCAATTTGCCATCTGATCTAACTTCTGGAGGCAGTCAAAATGATCCTTAGAATTCTTCCCTACCTTATTCCTGTGCTGAGATACAGGCTGCTCCAACCTGCTGTAAAATGCTTGATTTCGAGAGTGAGCGAAACTAATGAAAACATTGTTGGGGTAAAACCTAAAGGGAAAGACCTAGCACCAAATCCAATTTGCCATCTGATCTAACTTCTGGAGGCAGTCAAAATGAGCCTTAGAATTCTTCCCTACCTTATTCCTGTGCTGAGATACAGGCTGCTCCAACCTGCTGTAAAATGCTTGATTTCGAGAGTGAGCGAAACTAATGAAAACATTGTTGGGGTAAAACCTAAAGGGAAAGACCTAGCACCAAATCCAATTTGCCATCTGATCTAACTTCTGGAGGCAGTCAAAATGAGCCTTAGAATTCTTCCCTACCTTATTCCTGTGCTGAGATACAGGCTGCTCCAACCTGCTGTAAAATGCTTGATTTCGAGAGTGAGCGAAACTAATGAAAACATTGTTGGGGTAAAACCTAAAGGGAAAGACCTAGCACCAAATCCAATTTGCCATCTGATCTAACTTCTGGAGGCAGTCAAAATGATCCTTAGAATTCTTCCCTACCTTATTCCTGTGCTGAGATACAGGCTGCTCCAACCTGCTGTAAAATGCTTGATTTCGAGAGTGAGCGAAACTAATGAAAACATTGTTGGGGTAAAACCTAAAGGGAAAGACCTAGCACCAAATCCAATTTGCCATCTGATCTAACTTCTGGAGGCAGTCAAAATGAGCCTTAGAATTCTTCCCTACCTTATTCCTGTGCTGAGATACAGGCTGCTCCAACCTGCTGTAAAATGCTTGATTTCGAGAGTGAGCGAAACTAATGAAAACATTGTTGGGGTAAAACCTAAAGGGAAAGACCTAGCACCAAATCCAAATTGCCATCTGATCTAACTTCTGGAAGCAGTCAAAATGAGCATTTGAATTCTTCCCTACCTTATTCCTGTGCTGAGATACAGGCTGCTCCAACCTGCTGTAAAATGCTTGATTTCGAGAGTGAGCGAAACTAATGAAAACATTGTTGGGGTAAAACCTAAAGGGAAAGACCTAGCACCAAATCCAATTTGCCATCTGATCTAACTTCTGGAGGCAGTCAAAATGAGCCTTAGAATTCTTCCCTACCTTATTCCTGTGCTGAGATACAGGCTGCTCCAACCTGCTGTAAAATGCTTGATTTCGAGAGTGAGCGAAACTAATGAAAACATTGTTGGGGTAAAACCTAAAGGGAAAGACCTAGCACCAAATCCAATTTGCCATCTGATCTAACTTCTGGAGGCAGTCAAAATGATCCTTAGAATTCTTCCCTACCTTATTCCTGTGCTGAGATACAGGCTGCTCCAAGCTGCTGTAAAATGCTTGATTTCGAGAGTGAGCGAAACTAATGAAAACATTGTTGGGGTAAAACCTAAAGGGAAAGACCTAGCACCAAATCCAATTTGCCATCTGATCTAACTTCTGGAGGCAGTCAAAATGAGCCTTAGAATTCTTCCCTACCTTATTCCTGTGCTGAGATACAGGCTGCTCCAACCTGCTGTAAAATGCTTGATTTCGAGAGTGAGCGAAACTAATGAAAACATTGTTGGGGTAAAACCTAAAGGGAAAGACCTAGCACCAAATCCAATTTGCCATCTGATCTAACTACTGGAGGCAGTCAAAATGAGCCTTAGAATTCTTCCCTACCTTATTCCTGTGCTGAGATACAGGCTGCTCCAACCTGCTGTAAAATGCTTGATTTCGAGAGTGAGCGAAACTAATGAAAACATTGTTGGGGTAAAACCTAAAGGGAAAGACCTAGCACCAAATCCAATTTGCCATCTGATCTAACTTCTGGAGGCAGTCAAAATGAGCCTTAGAATTCTTCCCTACCTTATTCCTGTGCTGAGATACAGGCTGCTCCAACCTGCTGTAAAATGCTTGATTTCGAGAGTGAGCGAAACTAATGAAAACATTGTTGGGGTAAAACCTAAAGGGAAAGACCTAGCACCAAATCCAATTTGCCATCTGATCTAACTTCTGGAGGCAGTCAAAATGAGCCTTAGAATTCTTCCCTACCTTATTCCTGTGCTGAGATACAGGCTGCTCCAACCTGCTGTAAAATGCTTGATTTCGAGAGTGAGCGAAACTAATGAAAACATTGTTGGGGTAAAACCTAAAGGGAAAGACCTAGCACCAAATCCAATTTGCCATCTGATCTAACTTCTGGAGGCAGTCAAAATGAGCCTTAGAATTCTTCCCTACCTTATTCCTGTGCTGAGATACAGGCTGCTCCAACCTGCTGTAAAATGCTTGATTTCGAGAGTGAGCGAAACTAATGAAAACATTGTTGGGGTAAAACCTAAAGGGAAAGACCTAGCACCAAATCCAATTTGCCATCTGATCTAACTTCTGGAGGCAGTCAAAATGAGCCTTAGAATTCTTCCCTACCTTATTCCTGTGCTGAGATACAGGCTGCTCCAACCTGCTGTAAAATGCTTGATTTCGAGAGTGAGCGAAACTAATGAAAACATTGTTGGGGTAAAACCTAAAGGGAAAGACCTAGCACCAAATCCAATTTGCCATCTGATCTAACTTCTGGAGGCAGTCAAAATGATCCTTAGAATTCTTCCCTACCTTATTCCTGTGCTGAGATACAGGCTGCTCCAACCTGCTGTAAAATGCTTGATTTCGAGAGTGAGCGAAACTAATGAAAACATTGTTGGGGTAAAACCTAAAGGGAAAGACCTAGCACCAAATCCAATTTGCCATCTGATCTAACTTCTGGAGGCAGTCAAAATGATCCTTAGAATTCTTCCCTACCTTATTCCTGTGCTGAGATACAGGCTGCTCCAACCTGCTGTAAAATGCTTGATTTCGAGAGTGAGCGAAACTAATGAAAACATTGTTGGGGTAAAACCTAAAGGGAAAGACCTAGCACCAAATCCAAATTGCCATCTGATCTAACTTCTGGAAGCAGTCAAAATGAGCATTTGAATTCTTCCCTACCTTATTCCTGTGCTGAGATACAGGCTGCTCCAACCTGCTGTAAAATGCTTGATTTCGAGAGTGAGCGAAACTAATGAAAACATTGTTGGGGGTAAAACCTAAAGGGAAAGACCTAGCACCAAATCCAATTTGCCATCTGATCTAACTTCTGGAGGCAGTCAAAATGAGCCTTAGAATTCTTCCCTACCTTATTCCTGTGCTGAGATACAGGCTGCTCCAACCTGCTGTAAAATGCTTGATTTCGAGAGTGAGCGAAACTAATGAAAACATTGTTGGGGTAAAACCTAAAGGGAAAGACCTAGCACCAAATCCAATTTGCCATCTGATCTAACTTCTGGAGGCAGTCAAAATGATCCTTAGAATTCTTCCCTACCTTATTCCTGTGCTGAGATACAGGCTGCTCCAACCTGCTGTAAAATGCTTGATTTCGAGAGTGAGCGAAACTAATGAAAACATTGTTGGGGTAAAACCTAAAGGGAAAGACCTAGCACCAAATCCAATTTGCCATCTGATCTAACTTCTGGAGGCAGTCAAAATGAGCCTTAGAATTCTTCCCTACCTTATTCCTGTGCTGAGATACAGGCTGCTCCAACCTGCTGTAAAATGCTTGATTTCGAGAGTGAGCGAAACTAATGAAAACATTGTTGGGGTAAAACCTAAAGGGAAAGACCTAGCACCAAATCCAATTTGCCATCTGATCTAACTACTGGAGGCAGTCAAAATGAGCCTTAGAATTCTTCCCTACCTTATTCCTGTGCTGAGATACAGGCTGCTCCAACCTGCTGTAAAATGCTTGATTTCGAGAGTGAGCGAAACTAATGAAAACATTGTTGGGGTAAAACCTAAAGGGAAAGACCTAGCACCAAATCCAATTTGCCATCTGATCTAACTTCTGGAGGCAGTCAAAATGAGCCTTAGAATTCTTCCCTACCTTATTCCTGTGCTGAGATACAGGCTGCTCCAACCTGCTGTAAAATGCTTGATTTCGAGAGTGAGCGAAACTAATGAAAACATTGTTGGGGTAAAACCTAAAGGGAAAGACCTAGCACCAAATCCAATTTGCCATCTGATCTAACTTCTGGAGGCAGTCAAAATGAGCCTTAGAATTCTTCCCTACCTTATTCCTGTGCTGAGATACAGGCTGCTCCAACCTGCTGTAAAATGCTTGATTTCGAGAGTGAGCGAAACTAATGAAAACATTGTTGGGGTAAAACCTAAAGGGAAAGACCTAGCACCAAATCCAATTTGCCATCTGATCTAACTTCTGGAGGCAGTCAAAATGAGCCTTAGAATTCTTCCCTACCTTATTCCTGTGCTGAGATACAGGCTGCTCCAACCTGCTGTAAAATGCTTGATTTCGAGAGTGAGCGAAACTAATGAAAACATTGTTGGGGTAAAACCTAAAGGGAAAGACCTAGCACCAAATCCAATTTGCCATCTGATCTAACTTCTGGAGGCAGTCAAAATGAGCCTTAGAATTCTTCCCTACCTTATTCCTGTGCTGAGATACAGGCTGCTCCAACCTGCTGTAAAATGCTTGATTTCGAGAGTGAGCGAAACTAATGAAAACATTGTTGGGGTAAAACCTAAAGGGAAAGACCTAGCACCAAATCCAATTTGCCATCTGATCTAACTTCTGGAGGCAGTCAAAATGATCCTTAGAATTCTTCCCTACCTTATTCCTGTGCTGAGATACAGGCTGCTCCAACCTGCTGTAAAATGCTTGATTTCGAGAGTGAGCGAAACTAATGAAAACATTGTTGGGGTAAAACCTAAAGGGAAAGACCTAGCACCAAATCCAATTTGCCATCTGATCTAACTTCTGGAGGCAGTCAAAATGATCCTTAGAATTCTTCCCTACCTTATTCCTGTGCTGAGATACAGGCTGCTCCAACCTGCTGTAAAATGCTTGATTTCGAGAGTGAGCGAAACTAATGAAAACATTGTTGGGGTAAAACCTAAAGGGAAAGACCTAGCACCAAATCCAATTTGCCATCTGATCTAACTTCTGGAGGCAGTCAAAATGAGCCTTAGAATTCTTCCCTACCTTATTCCTGTGCTGAGATACAGGCTGCTCCAACCTGCTGTAAAATGCTTGATTTCGAGAGTGAGCGAAACTAATGAAAACATTGTTGGGGTAAAACCTAAAGGGAAAGACCTAGCACCAAATCCAATTTGCCATCTGATCTAACTTCTGGAGGCAGTCAAAATGAGCCTTAGAATTCTTCCCTACCTTATTCCTGTGCTGAGATACAGGCTGCTCCAACCTGCTGTAAAATGCTTGATTTCGAGAGTGAGCGAAACTAATGAAAACATTGTTGGGGTAAAACCTAAAGGGAAAGACCTAGCACCAAATCCAATTTGCCATCTGATCTAACTACTGGAGGCAGTCAAAATGAGCCTTAGAATTCTTCCCTACCTTATTCCTGTGCTGAGATACAGGCTGCTCCAACCTGCTGTAAAATGCTTGATTTCGAGAGTGAGCGAAACTAATGAAAACATTGTTGGGGTAAAACCTAAAGGGAAAGACCTAGCACCAAATCCAATTTGCCATCTGATCTAACTTCTGGAGGCAGTCAAAATGAGCCTTAGAATTCTTCCCTACCTTATTCCTGTGCTGAGATACAGGCTGCTCCAACCTGCTGTAAAATGCTTGATTTCGAGAGTGAGCGAAACTAATGAAAACATTGTTGGGGTAAAACCTAAAGGGAAAGACCTAGCACCAAATCCAATTTGCCATCTGATCTAACTTCTGGAGGCAGTCAAAATGAGCCTTAGAATTCTTCCCTACCTTATTCCTGTGCTGAGATACAGGCTGCTCCAACCTGCTGTAAAATGCTTGATTTCGAGAGTGAGCGAAACTAATGAAAACATTGTTGGGGTAAAACCTAAAGGGAAAGACCTAGCACCAAATCCAATTTGCCATCTGATCTAACTTCTGGAGGCAGTCAAAATGAGCCTTAGAATTCTTCCCTACCTTATTCCTGTGCTGAGATACAGGCTGCTCCAACCTGCTGTAAAATGCTTGATTTCGAGAGTGAGCGAAACTAATGAAAACATTGTTGGGGTAAAACCTAAAGGGAAAGACCTAGCACCAAATCCAATTTGCCATCTGATCTAACTTCTGGAGGCAGTCAAAATGAGCATTTGAATTCTTCCCTACCTTATTCCTGTGCTGAGATACAGGCTGCTCCAACCTGCTGTAAAATGCTTGATTTCGAGAGTGAGCGAAACTAATGAAAACATTGTTGGGGTAAAACCTAAAGGGAAAGACCTAGCACCAAATCCAATTTGCCATCTGATCTAACTTCTGGAGGCAGTCAAAATGATCCTTAGAATTCTTCCCTACCTTATTCCTGTGCTGAGATACAGGCTGCTCCAACCTGCTGTAAAATGCTTGATTTCGAGAGTGAGCGAAACTAATGAAAACATTGTTGGGGTAAAACCTAAAGGGAAAGACCTAGCACCAAATCCAATTTGCCATCTGATCTAACTTCTGGAGGCAGTCAAAATGATCCTTAGAATTCTTCCCTACCTTATTCCTGTGCTGAGATACAGGCTGCTCCAACCTGCTGTAAAATGCTTGATTTCGAGAGTGAGCGAAACTAATGAAAACATTGTTGGGGTAAAAACCTAAAGGGAAAGACCTAGCACCAAATCCAATTTGCCATCTGATCTAACTTCTGGAGGCAGTCAAAATGATCCTTAGAATTCTTCCCTACCTTATTCCTGTGCTGAGATACAGGCTGCTCCAACCTGCTGTAAAATGCTTGATTTCGAGAGTGAGCGAAACTAATGAAAACATTGTTGGGGTAAAACCTAAAGGGAAAGACCTAGCACCAAATCCAATTTGCCATCTGATCTAACTTCTGGAGGCAGTCAAAATGATCCTTAGAATTCTTCCCTACCTTATTCCTGTGCTGAGATACAGGCTGCTCCAACCTGCTGTAAAATGCTTGATTTCGAGAGTGAGCGAAACTAATGAAAACATTGTTGGGGTAAAACCTAAAGGGAAAGACCTAGCACCAAATCCAATTTGCCATCTGATCTAACTTCTGGAGGCAGTCAAAATGAGCCTTAGAATTCTTCCCTACCTTATTCCTGTGCTGAGATACAGGCTGCTCCAACCTGCTGTAAAATGCTTGATTTCGAGAGTGAGCGAAACTAATGAAAACATTGTTGGGGTAAAACCTAAAGGGAAAGACCTAGCACCAAATCCAATTTGCCATCTGATCTAACTTCTGGAGGCAGTCAAAATGAGCCTTAGAATTCTTCCCTACCTTATTCCTGTGCTGAGATACAGGCTGCTCCAACCTGCTGTAAAATGCTTGATTTCGAGAGTGAGCGAAACTAATGAAAACATTGTTGGGGTAAAACCTAAAGGGAAAGACCTAGCACCAAATCCAATTTGCCATCTGATCTAACTTCTGGAGGCAGTCAAAATGATCCTTAGAATTCTTCCCTACCTTATTCCTGTGCTGAGATACAGGCTGCTCCAACCTGCTGTAAAATGCTTGATTTCGAGAGTGAGCGAAACTAATGAAAACATTGTTGGGGTAAAACCTAAAGGGAAAGACCTAGCACCAAATCCAATTTGCCATCTGATCTAACTTCTGGAGGCAGTCAAAATGAGCCTTAGAATTCTTCCCTACCTTATTCCTGTGCTGAGATACAGGCTGCTCCAACCTGCTGTAAAATGCTTGATTTCGAGAGTGAGCGAAACTAATGAAAACATTGTTGGGGTAAAACCTAAAGGGAAAGACCTAGCACCAAATCCAATTTGCCATCTGATCTAACTTCTGGAGGCAGTCAAAATGAGCCTTAGAATTCTTCCCTACCTTATTCCTGTGCTGAGATACAGGCTGCTCCAACCTGCGGTAAAATGCTTGATTTCGAGAGTGAGCGAAACTAATGAAAACATTGTTGGGGTAAAACCTAAAGGGAAAGACCTAGCACCAAATCCAATTTGCCATCTGATCTAACTTCTGGAGGCAGTCAAAATGAGCCTTAGAATTCTTCCCTACCTTATTCCTGTGCTGAGATACAGGCTGCTCCAACCTGCTGAAAAATGCTTGATTTCGAGAGTGAGCGAAACTAATGAAAACATTGTTGGGGTAAAACCTAAAGGGAAAGACCTAGCACCAAATCCAATTTGCCATCTGATCTAACTTCTGGAGGCAGTCAAAATGATCCTTAGAATTCTTCCCTACCTTATTCCTGTGCTGAGATACAGGCTGCTCCAACCTGCTGTAAAATGCTTGATTTCGAGAGTGAGTGAAACTAATGAAAACATTGTTGGGGTAAAACCTAAAGGGAAAGACCTAGCACCAAATCCAATTTGCCATCTGATCTAACTTCTGGAGGCAGTCAAAATGAGCCTTAGAATTCTTCCCTACCTTATTCCTGTGCTGAGATACAGGCTGCTCCAACCTGCTGTAAAATGCTTGATTTCAAGAGTGAGCGAAACTAATGAAAACATTGTTGGGGTAAAACCTAAAGGGAAAGACCTAGCACCAAATCCAATTTGCCATCTGATCTAACTTCTGGAGGCAGTCAAAATGATCCTTAGAATTCTTCCCTACCTTATTCCTGTGCTGAGATACAGGCTGCTCCAACCTGCTGTAAAATGCTTGATTTCGAGAGTGAGCGAAACTAATGAAAACATTGTTGGGGTAAAACCTAAAGGGAAAGACCTAGCACCAAATCCAATTTGCCATCTGACCTAACTTCTGGAGGCAGTCAAAATGATCCTTAGAATTCTTCCCCTACCTTATTCCTGTGCTGAGATACAGGCTGCTCCAACCTGCTGTAAAATGCTTGATTTCGAGAGTGAGCGAAACTAATGAAAACATTGTTGGGGTAAAACCTAAAGGGAAAGACCTAGCACCAAATCCAATTTGCCATCTGATCTAACTTCTGGAGGCAGTCAAAATGATCCTTAGAATTCTTCCCTACCTTATTCCTGTGCTGAGATACAGGCTGCTCCAACCTGCTGTAAAATGCTTGATTTCGAGAGTGAGCGAAACTAATGAAAACATTGTTGGGGTAAAACCTAAAGGGAAAGACCTAGCACCAAATCCAATTTGCCATCTGATCTAACTTCTGGAGGCAGTCAAAATGAGCATTTGAATTCTTCCCTACCTTATTCCTGTGCTGAGATACAGGCTGCTCCAACCTGCTGTAAAATGCTTGATTTCGAGACTGAGCGAAACTAATGAAAACATTGTTGGGGTAAAACCTAAAGGGAAAGACCTAGCACCAAATCCAATTTGCCATCTGATCTAACTTCTGGAGGCAGTCAAAATGAGCCTTAGAATTCTTCCCTACCTTATTCCTGTGCTGAGATACAGGCTGCTCCAACCTGCTGTAAAATGCTTGATTTCGAGAGTGAGCGAAACTAATGAAAACATTGTTGGGGTAAAACCTAAAGGGAAAGACCTAGCACCAAATCCAATTTGCCATCTGATCTAACTTCTGGAGGCAGTCAAAATGAGCCTTAGAATTCTTCCCTACCTTATTCCTGTGCTGAGATACAGGCTGCTCCAACCTGCTGTAAAATGCTTGATTTCGAGAGTGAGCGAAACTAATGAAAACATTGTTGGGGTAAAACCTAAAGGGAAAGACCTAGCACCAAATCCAATTTGCCATCTGATCTAACTTCTGGAGGCAGTCAAAATGAGCCTTAGAATTCTTCCCTACCTTATTCCTGTGCTGAGATACAGGCTGCTCCAACCTGCTGTAAAATGCTTGATTTCGAGAGTGAGCGAAACTAATGAAAACATTGTTGGGGTAAAACCTAAAGGGAAAGACCTAGCACCAAATCCAATTTGCCATCTGATCTAACTTCTGGAGGCAGTCAAAATGAGCATTTGAATTCTTCCCTACCTTATTCCTGTGCTGAGATACAGGCTGCTCCAACCTGCTGTAAAATGCTTGATTTCGAGAGTGAGCGAAACTAATGAAAACATTGTTGGGGTAAAACCTAAAGGGAAAGACCTAGCACCAAATCCAATTTGCCATCTGATCTAACTTCTGGAGGCAGTCAAAATGATCCTTAGAATTCTTCCCTACCTTATTCCTGTGCTGAGATACAGGCTGCTCCAACCTGCTGTAAAATGCTTGATTTCGAGAGTGAGCGAAACTAATGAAAACATTGTTGGGGTAAAACCTAAAGGGAAAGACCTAGCACCAAATCCAATTTGCCATCTGATCTAACTTCTGGAGGCAGTCAAAATGATCCTTAGAATTCTTCCCTACCTTATTCCTGTGCTGAGATACAGGCTGCTCCAACCTGCTGTAAAATGCTTGATTTCGAGAGTGAGCGAAACTAATGAAAACATTGTTGGGGTAAAACCTAAAGGGAAAGACCTAGCACCAAATCCAATTTGCCATCTGATCTAACTTCTGGAGGCAGTCAAAATGAGCCTTAGAATTCTTCCCTACCTTATTCCTGTGCTGAGATACAGGCTGCTCCAACCTGCTGTAAAATGCTTGATTTCGAGAGTGAGCGAAACTAATGAAAACATTGTTGGGGTAAAACCTAAAGGGAAAGACCTAGCACCAAATCCAATTTGCCATCTGATCTAACTTCTGGAGGCAGTCAAAATGAGCCTTAGAATTCTTCCCTACCTTATTCCTGTGCTGAGATACAGGCTGCTCCAACCTGCTGAAAAATGCTTGATTTCGAGAGTGAGCGAAACTAATGAAAACATTGTTGGGGTAAAACCTAAAGGGAAAGACCTGGCACCAAATCCAATTTGCCATCTGATCTAACTTCTGGAGGCAGTCAAAATGAGCCTTAGAATTCTTCCCTACCTTATTCCTGTGCTGAGATACAGGCTGCTCCAACCTGCTGTAAAATGCTTGATTTCGAGAGTGAGCGAAACTAATGAAAACATTGTTGGGGTAAAACCTAAAGGGAAAGACCTAGCACCAAATCCAATTTGCCATCTGATCTAACTTCTGGAGGCAGTCAAAATGATCCTTAGAATTCTTCCCTACCTTATTCCTGTGCTGAGATACAGGCTGCTCCAACCTGCTGTAAAATGCTTGATTTCGAGAGTGAGCGAAACTAATGAAAACATTGTTGGGGTAAAACCTAAAGGGAAAGACCTAGCACCAAATCCAATTTGCCATCTGATCTAACTTCTGGAGGCAGTCAAAATGAGCATTTGAATTCTTCCCTACCTTATTCCTGTGCTGAGATACAGGCTGCTCCAACCTGCTGTAAAATGCTTGATTTCGAGAGTGAGCGAAACTAATGAAAACATTGTTGGGGTAAAACCTAAAGGGAAAGACCTAGCACCAAATCCAATTTGCCATCTGATCTAACTTCTGGAGGCAGTCAAAATGAGCATTTGAATTCTTCCCTACCTTATTCCTGTGCTGAGATACAGGCTGCTCCAACCTGCTGTAAAATGCTTGATTTCGAGACTGAGCGAAACTAATGAAAACATGTTGGGGTAAAACCTAAAGGGAAAGACCTAGCACCAAATCCAATTTGCCATCTGATCTAACTTCTGGAGGCAGTCAAAATGAGCCTTAGAATTCTTCCCTACCTTATTCCTGTGCTGAGATACAGGCTTGCTCCAACCTGCTGTAAAATGCTTGATTTCGAGAGTGAGCGAAACTAATGAAAACATTGTTGGGGTAAAACCTAAAGGGAAAGACCTAGCACCAAATCCAATTTGCCATCTGATCTAACTTCTGGAGGCAGTCAAAATGAGCCTTAGAATTCTTCCCTACCTTATTCCTGTGCTGAGATACAGGCTGCTCCAACCTGCTGTAAAATGCTTGATTTCGAGAGTGAGCGAAACTAATGAAAACATTGTTGGGGGTAAAACCTAAAGGGAAAGACCTAGCACCAAATCCAATTTGCCATCTGATCTAACTTCTGGAGGCAGTCAAAATGATCCTTAGAATTCTTCCCTACCTTATTCCTGTGCTGAGATACAGGCTGCTCCAACCTGCTGTAAAATGCTTGATTTCGAGAGTGAGCGAAACTAATGAAAACATTGTTGGGGTAAAACCTAAAGGGAAAGACCTAGCACCAAATCCAATTTGCCATCTGATCTAACTTCTGGAGGCAGTCAAAATGAGCCTTTGAATTCTTCCCTACCTTATTCCTGTGCTGAGATACAGGCTGCTCCAACCTGCTGTAAAATGCTTGATTTCGAGAGTGAGCGAAACTAATGAAAACATTGTTGGGGTAAAACCTAAAGGGAAAGACCTAGCACCAAATCCAATTTGCCATCTGATCTAACTTCTGGAGGCAGTCAAAATGAGCCTTAGAATTCTTCCCTACCTTATTCCTGTGCTGAGATACAGGCTGCTCCAACCTGCTGTAAAATGCTTGATTTCGAGAGTGAGCGAAACTAATGAAAACATTGTTGGGGTAAAACCTAAAGGGAAAGACCTAGCACCAAATCCAATTTGCCATCTGATCTAACTTCTGGAGGCAGTCAAAATGAGCCTTAGAATTCTTCCCTACCTTATTCCTGTGCTGAGATACAGGCTGCTCCAACCTGCTGTAAAATGCTTGATTTCGAGAGTGAGCGAAACTAATGAAAACATTGTTGGGGTAAAACCTAAAGGGAAAGACCTAGCACCAAATCCAATTTGCCATCTGATCTAACTTCTGGAGGCAGTCAAAATGAGCCTTAGAATTCTTCCCTACCTTATTCCTGTGCTGAGATACAGGCTGCTCCAACCTGCTGAAAAATGCTTGATTTCGAGAGTGAGCGAAACTAATGAAAACATTGTTGGGGTAAAACCTAAAGGGAAAGACCTGGCACCAAATCCAATTTGCCATCTGATCTAACTTCTGGAGGCAGTCAAAATGAGCCTTAGAATTCTTCCCTACCTTATTCCTGTGCTGAGATACAGGCTGCTCCAACCTGCTGTAAAATGCTTGATTTCGAGAGTGAGCGAAACTAATGAAAACATTGTTGGGGTAAAACCTAAAGGGAAAGACCTAGCACCAAATCCAATTTGCCATCTGATCTAACTTCTGGAGGCAGTCAAAATGATCCTTAGAATTCTTCCCTACCTTATTCCTGTGCTGAGATACAGGCTGCTCCAACCTGCTGTAAAATGCTTGATTTCGAGAGTGAGCGAAACTAATGAAAACATTGTTGGAGTAAAACCTAAAGGGAAAGACCTAGCACCAAATCCAATTTGCCATCTGATCTAACTTCTGGAGGCAGTCAAAATGAGCCTTAGAATTCTTCCCTACCTTATTCCTGTGCTGAGATACAGGCTGCTCCAACCTGCTGTAAAATGCTTGATTTCGAGAGTGAGCGAAACTAATGAAAACATTGTTGGGGTAAAACCTAAAGGGAAAGACCTAGCACCAAATCCAATTTGCCATCTGATCTAACTTCTGGAGGCAGTCAAAATGAGCCTTAGAATTCTTCCCTACCTTATTCCTGTGCTGAGATACAGGCTGCTCCAACCTGCTGTAAAATGCTTGATTTCGAGAGTGAGCGAAACTAATGAAAACATTGTTGGGGTAAAACCTAAAGGGAAAGACCTAGCACCAAATCCAATTTGCCATCTGATCTAACTTCTGGAGGCAGTCAAAATGAGCCTTAGAATTCTTCCCTACCTTATTCCTGTGCTGAGATACAGGCTGCTCCAACCTGCTGTAAAATGCTTGATTTCGAGAGTGAGCGAAACTAATGAAAACATTGTTGGAGTAAAACCTAAAGGGAAAGACCTAGCACCAAATCCAATTTGCCATCTGATCTAACTTCTGGAGGCAGTCAAAATGAGCCTTAGAATTCTTCCCTACCTTATTCCTGTGCTGAGATACAGGCTGCTCCAACCTGCTGTAAAATGCTTGATTTCGAGAGTGAGCGAAACTAATGAAAACATTGTTGGGGTAAAACCTAAAGGGAAAGACCTAGCACCAAATCCAATTTGCCATCTGATCTAACTTCTGGAGGCAGTCAAAATGAGCCTTAGAATTCTTCCCTACCTTATTCCTGTGCTGAGATACAGGCTGCTCCAACCTGCTGTAAAATGCTTGATTTCGAGAGTGAGCGAAACTAATGAAAACATTGTTGGGGTAAAACCTAAAGGGAAAGACCTAGCACCAAATCCAATTTGCCATCTGATCTAACTTCTGGAGGCAGTCAAAATGAGCCTTAGAATTCTTCCCTACCTTATTCCTGTGCTGAGATACAGGCTGCTCCAACCTGCTGAAAAATGCTTGATTTCGAGAGTGAGCGAAACTAATGAAAACATTGTTGGGGTAAAACCTAAAGGGAAAGACCTGGCACCAAATCCAATTTGCCATCTGATCTAACTTCTGGAGGCAGTCAAAATGAGCCTTAGAATTCTTCCCTACCTTATTCCTGTGCTGAGATACAGGCTGCTCCAACCTGCTGTAAAATGCTTGATTTCGAGAGTGAGCGAAACTAATGAAAACATTGTTGGGGTAAAACCTAAAGGGAAAGACCTAGCACCAAATCCAATTTGCCATCTGATCTAACTTCTGGAGGCAGTCAAAATGATCCTTAGAATTCTTCCCTACCTTATTCCTGTGCTGAGATACAGGCTGCTCCAACCTGCTGTAAAATGCTTGATTTCGAGAGTGAGCGAAACTAATGAAAACATTGTTGGAGTAAAACCTAAAGGGAAAGACCTAGCACCAAATCCAATTTGCCATCTGATCTAACTTCTGGAGGCAGTCAAAATGAGCCTTAGAATTCTTCCCTACCTTATTCCTGTGCTGAGATACAGGCTGCTCCAACCTGCTGTAAAATGCTTGATTTCGAGAGTGAGCGAAACTAATGAAAACATTGTTGGGGTAAAACCTAAAGGGAAAGACCTAGCACCAAATCCAATTTGCCATCTGATCTAACTTCTGGAGGCAGTCAAAATGATCCTTAGAATTCTTCCCTACCTTATTCCTGTGCTGAGATACAGGCTGCTCCAACCTGCTGTAAAATGCTTGATTTCGAGAGTGAGCGAAACTAATGAAAACATTGTTGGGGTAAAACCTAAAGGGAAAGACCTAGCACCAAATCCAATTTGCCATCTGATCTAACTTCTGGAGGCAGTCAAAATGAGCCTTAGAATTCTTCCCTACTTTATTCCTGTGCTGAGATACAGGCTGCTCCAACCTGCTGTAAAATGCTTGATTTCGAGAGTGAGCGAAACTAATGAAAACATTGTTGGGGTAAAACCTAAAGGGAAAGACCTAGCACCAAATCCAATTTGCCATCTGATCTAACTTCTGGAGGCAGTCAAAATGAGCCTTAGAATTCTTCCCTACCTTATTCCTGTGCTGAGATACAGGCTGCTCCAACCTGCGGTAAAATGCTTGATTTCGAGAGTGAGCGAAACTAATGAAAACATTGTTGGGGTAAAACCTAAAGGGAAAGACCTAGCACCAAATCCAATTTTCCATCTGATCTAACTTCTGGAGGCAGTCAAAATGAGCCTTAGAATTCTTCCCTACCTTATTCCTGTGCTGAGATACAGGCTGCTCCAACCTGCTGTAAAATGCTTGATTTCGAGAGTGAGCGAAACTAATGAAAACATTGTTGGGGTAAAACCTAAAGGGAAAGACCTAGCACCAAATCCAATTTGCCATCTGATCTAACTTCTGGAGGCAGTCAAAATGAGCCTTAGAATTCTTCCCTACCTTATTCCTGTGCTGAGATACAGGCTGCTCCAACCTGCTGTAAAATGCTTGATTTCGAGAGTGAGCGAAACTAATGAAAACATTGTTGGGGTAAAACCTAAAGGGAAAGACCTAGCACCAAATCCAATTTGCCATCTGATCTAACTTCTGGAGGCAGTCAAAATGAGCCTTAGAATTCTTCCCTACCTTATTCCTGTGCTGAGATACAGGCTGCTCCAACCTGCTGTAAAATGCTTGATTTCGAGAGTGAGCGAAACTAATGAAAACATTGTTGGGGTAAAACCTAAAGGGAAAGACCTAGCACCAAATCCAATTTGCCATCTGATCTAACTTCTGGAGGCAGTCAAAATGAGCTTTAGAATTCTTCCCTACCTTATTCCTGTGCTGAGATACAGGCTGCTCCAACCTGCTGTAAAATGCTTGATTTCGAGAGTGAGCGAAACTAATGAAAACATTGTTGGGGTAAAACCTAAAGGGAAAGACCTAGCACCAAATCCAATTTGCCATCTGATCTAACTTCTGGAGGCAGTCAAAATGAGCCTTAGAATTCTTCCCTACCTTATTCCTGTGCTGAGATACAGGCTGCTCCAACCTGCTGTAAAATGCTTGATTTCGAGAGTGAGCGAAACTAATGAAAACATTGTTGGGGTAAAACCTAAAGGGAAAGACCTAGCACCAAATCCAATTTGCCATCTGATCTAACTTCTGGAGGCAGTCAAAATGAGCCTTAGAATTCTTCCCTACCTTATTCCTGTGCTGAGATACAGGCTGCTCCAACCTGCTGTAAAATGCTTGATTTCGAGAGTGAGCGAAACTAATGAAAACATTGTTGGGGTAAAACCTAAAGGGAAAGACCTAGCACCAAATCCAATTTGCCATCTGATCTAACTTCTGGAGGCAGTCAAAATGAGCCTTAGAATTCTTCCCTACCTTATTCCTGTGCTGAGATACAGGCTGCTCCAACCTGCTGTAAAATGCTTGATTTCGAGAGTGAGCGAAACTAATGAAAACATTGTTGGGGTAAAACCTAAAGGGAAAGACCTAGCACCAAATCCAATTTGCCATCTGATCTAACTTCTGGAGGCAGTCAAAATGATCCTTAGAATTCTTCCCTACCTTATTCCTGTGCTGAGATACAGGCTGCTCCAACCTGCTGTAAAATGCTTGATTTCGAGAGTGAGCGAAACTAATGAAAACATTGTTGGGGTAAAACCTAAAGGGAAAGACCTAGCACCAAATCCAATTTGCCATCTGATCTAACTTCTGGAGGCAGTCAAAATGATCCTTAGAATTCTTCCCTACCTTATTCCTGTGCTGAGATACAGGCTGCTCCAACCTGCTGTAAAATGCTTGATTTCGAGAGTGAGCGAAACTAATGAAAACATTGTTGGGGTAAAACCTAAAGGGAAAGACCTAGCACCAAATCCAATTTGCCATCTGATCTAACTTCTGGAGGCAGTCAAAATGAGCCTTAGAATTCTTCCCTACCTTATTCCTGTGCTGAGATACAGGCTGCTCCAACCTGCTGTAAAATGCTTGATTTCGAGAGTGAGCGAAACTAATGAAAACATTGTTGGGGTAAAACCTAAAGGGAAAGACCTAGCACCAAATCCAATTTGCCATCTGATCTAACTTCTGGAGGCAGTCAAAATGAGCATTTGAATTCTTCCCTACCTTATTCCTGTGCTGAGATACAGGCTGCTCCAACCTGCTGTAAAATGCTTGATTTCGAGAGTGAGCGAAACTAATGAAAACATTGTTGGGGTAAAACCTAAAGGGAAAGACCTAGCACCAAATCCAATTTGCCATCTGATCTAACTTCTGGAGGCAGTCAAAATGAGCATTTGAATTCTTCCCTACCTTATTCCTGTGCTGAGATACAGGCTGCTCCAACCTGCTGTAAAATGCTTGATTTCGAGAGTGAGCGAAACTAATGAAAACATTGTTGGGGTAAAACCTAAAGGGAAAGACCTATCACCAAATCCAATTTGCCATCTGATCTAACTTCTGGAGGCAGTCAAAATGAGCCTTAGAATTCTTCCCTACCTTATTCCTGTGCTGAGATACAGGCTGCTCCAACCTGCTGTAAAATGCTTGATTTCGAGAGTGAGCGAAACTAATGAAAACATTGTTGGGGTAAAACCTAAAGGGAAAGACCTAGCACCAAATCCAATTTGCCATCTGATCTAACTTCTGGAGGCAGTCAAAATGAGCCTTAGAATTCTTCCCTACCTTATTCCTGTGCTGAGATACAGGCTGCTCCAACCTGCTGTAAAATGCTTGATTTCGAGAGTGAGCGAAACTAATGAAAACATTGTTGGGGTAAAACCTAAAGGGAAAGACCTAGCACCAAATCCAATTTGCCATCTGATCTAACTTCTGGAGGCAGTCAAAATGATCCTTAGAATTCTTCCCTACCTTATTCCTGTGCTGAGATACAGGCTGCTCCAACCTGCTGTAAAATGCTTGATTTCGAGAGTGAGCGAAACTAATGAAAACATTGTTGGGGTAAAACCTAAAGGGAAAGACCTAGCACCAAATCCAATTTGCCATCTGATCTAACTTCTGGAGGCAGTCAAAATGAGCATTTGAATTCTTCCCTACCTTATTCCTGTGCTGAGATACAGGCTGCTCCAACCTGCTGTAAAATGCTTGATTTCGAGAGTGAGCGAAACTAATGAAAACATTGTTGGGGTAAAACCTAAAGGGAAAGACCTAGCACCAAATCCAATTTGCCATCTGATCTAACTTCTGGAGGCAGTCAAAATGAGCCTTAGAATTCTTCCCTACCTTATTCCTGTGCTGAGATACAGGCTGCTCCAACCTGCTGTAAAATGCTTGATTTCGAGAGTGAGCGAAACTAATGAAAACATTGTTGGGGTAAAACCTAAAGGGAAAGACCTAGCACCAAATCCAATTTGCCATCTGATCTAACTTCTGGAGGCAGTCAAAATGAGCCTTAGAATTCTTCCCTACCTTATTCCTGTGCTGAGATACAGGCTGCTCCAACCTGCTGTAAAATGCTTGATTTCGAGAGTGAGCGAAACTAATGAAAACATTGTTGGGGTAAAACCTAAAGGGAAAGACCTAGCACCAAATCCAATTTGCCATCTGATCTAACTTCTGGAGGCAGTCAAAATGAGCCTTAGAATTCTTCCCTACCTTATTCCTGTGCTGAGATACAGGCTGCTCCAACCTGCTGTAAAATGCTTGATTTCGAGAGTGAGCGAAACTAATGAAAACATTGTTGGGGTAAAACCTAAAGGGAAAGACCTAGCACCAAATCCAATTTGCCATCTGATCTAACTTCTGGAGGCAGTCAAAATGAGCCTTAGAATTCTTCCCTACCTTATTCCTGTGCTGAGATACAGGCTGCTCCAACCTGCTGAAAAATGCTTGATTTCGAGAGTGAGCGAAACTAATGAAAACATTGTTGGGGTAAAACCTAAAGGGAAAGACCTGGCACCAAATCCAATTTGCCATCTGATCTAACTTCTGGAGGCAGTCAAAATGAGCCTTAGAATTCTTCCCTACCTTATTCCTGTGCTGAGATACAGGCTGCTCCAACCTGCTGTAAAATGCTTGATTTCGAGAGTGAGCGAAACTAATGAAAACATTGTTGGGGTAAAACCTAAAGGGAAAGACCTAGCACCAAATCCAATTTGCCATCTGATCTAACTTCTGGAGGCAGTCAAAATGATCCTTAGAATTCTTCCCTACCTTATTCCTGTGCTGAGATACAGGCTGCTCCAACCTGCTGTAAAATGCTTGATTTCGAGAGTGAGCGAAACTAATGAAAACATTGTTGGAGTAAAACCTAAAGGGAAAGACCTAGCACCAAATCCAATTTGCCATCTGATCTAACTTCTGGAGGCAGTCAAAATGAGCCTTAGAATTCTTCCCTACCTTATTCCTGTGCTGAGATACAGGCTGCTCCAACCTGCTGTAAAATGCTTGATTTCGAGAGTGAGCGAAACTAATGAAAACATTGTTGGGGTAAAACCTAAAGGGAAAGACCTAGCACCAAATCCAATTTGCCATCTGATCTAACTTCTGGAGGCAGTCAAAATGATCCTTAGAATTCTTCCCTACTTTATTCCTGTGCTGAGATACAGGCTGCTCCAACCTGCTGTAAAATGCTTGATTTCGAGAGTGAGCGAAACTAATGAAAACATTGTTGGGGTAAAACCTAAAGGGAAAGACCTAGCACCAAATCCAATTTGCCATCTGATCTAACTTCTGGAGGCAGTCAAAATGAGCCTTAGAATTCTTCCCTACCTTATTCCTGTGCTGAGATACAGGCTGCTCCAACCTGCTGTAAAATGCTTGATTTCGAGAGTGAGCGAAACTAATGAAAACATTGTTGGGGTAAAACCTAAAGGGAAAGACCTAGCACCAAATCCAATTTGCCATCTGATCTAACTTCTGGAGGCAGTCAAAATGAGCCTTAGAATTCTTCCCTACCTTATTCCTGTGCTGAGATACAGGCTGCTCCAACCTGCTGTAAAATGCTTGATTTCGAGAGTGAGCGAAACTAATGAAAACATTGTTGGGGTAAAACCTAAAGGGAAAGACCTAGCACCAAATCCAATTTGCCATCTGATCTAACTTCTGGAGGCAGTCAAAATGATCCTTAGAATTCTTCCCTACCTTATTCCTGTGCTGAGATACAGGCTGCTCCAACCTGCTGTAAAATGCTTGATTTCGAGAGTGAGCGAAACTAATGAAAACATTGTTGGGGTAAAACCTAAAGGGAAAGACCTGGCACCAAATCCAATTTGCCATCTGATCTAACTTCTGGAGGCAGTCAAAATGAGCCTTAGAATTCTTCCCTACCTTATTCCTGTGCTGAGATACAGGCTGCTCCAACCTGCTGTAAAATGCTTGATTTCGAGAGTGAGCGAAACTAATGAAAACATTGTTGGGGTAAAACCTAAAGGGAAAGACCTAGCACCAAATCCAATTTGCCATCTGATCTAACTTCTGGAGGCAGTCAAAATGATCCTTAGAATTCTTCCCTACCTTATTCCTGTGCTGAGATACAGGCTGCTCCAACCTGCTGTAAAATGCTTGATTTCGAGAGTGAGCGAAACTAATGAAAACATTGTTGGAGTAAAACCTAAAGGGAAAGACCTAGCACCAAATCCAATTTGCCATCTGATCTAACTTCTGGAGGCAGTCAAAATGAGCCTTAGAATTCTTCCCTACCTTATTCCTGTGCTGAGATACAGGCTGCTCCAACCTGCTGTAAAATGCTTGATTTCGAGAGTGAGCGAAACTAATGAAAACATTGTTGGGGTAAAACCTAAAGGGAAAGACCTAGCACCAAATCCAATTTGCCATCTGATCTAACTTCTGGAGGCAGTCAAAATGAGCCTTAGAATTCTTCCCTACCTTATTCCTGTGCTGAGATACAGGCTGCTCCAACCTGCTGTAAAATGCTTGATTTCGAGAGTGAGCGAAACTAATGAAAACATTGTTGGGGTAAAACCTAAAGGGAAAGACCTAGCACCAAATCCAATTTGCCATCTGATCTAACTTCTGGAGGCAGTCAAAATGAGCCTTAGAATTCTTCCCTACCTTATTCCTGTGCTGAGATACAGGCTGCTCCAACCTGCTGTAAAATGCTTGATTTCGAGAGTGAGCGAAACTAATGAAAACATTGTTGGGGTAAAACCTAAAGGGAAAGACCTAGCACCAAATCCAATTTGCCATCTGATCTAACTTCTGGAGGCAGTCAAAATGAGCCTTAGAATTCTTCCCTACCTTATTCCTGTGCTGAGATACAGGCTGCTCCAACCTGCTGAAAAATGCTTGATTTCGAGAGTGAGCGAAACTAATGAAAACATTGTTGGGGTAAAACCTAAAGGGAAAGACCTGGCACCAAATCCAATTTGCCATCTGATCTAACTTCTGGAGGCAGTCAAAATGAGCCTTAGAATTCTTCCCTACCTTATTCCTGTGCTGAGATACAGGCTGCTCCAACCTGCTGTAAAATGCTTGATTTCGAGAGTGAGCGAAACTAATGAAAACATTGTTGGGGTAAAACCTAAAGGGAAAGACCTAGCACCAAATCCAATTTGCCATCTGATCTAACTTCTGGAGGCAGTCAAAATGATCCTTAGAATTCTTCCCTACCTTATTCCTGTGCTGAGATACAGGCTGCTCCAACCTGCTGTAAAATGCTTGATTTCGAGAGTGAGCGAAACTAATGAAAACATTGTTGGGGTAAAACCTAAAGGGAAAGACCTAGCACCAAATCCAATTTGCCATCTGATCTAACTTCTGGAGGCAGTCAAAATGAGCCTTAGAATTCTTCCCTACCTTATTCCTGTGCTGAGATACAGGCTGCTCCAACCTGCTGTAAAATGCTTGATTTCGAGAGTGAGCGAAACTAATGAAAACATTGTTGGGGTAAAACCTAAAGGGAAAGACCTAGCACCAAATCCAATTTGCCATCTGATCTAACTTCTGGAGGCAGTCAAAATGATCCTTAGAATTCTTCCCTACCTTATTCCTGTGCTGAGATACAGGCTGCTCCAACCTGCTGTAAAATGCTTGATTTCGAGAGTGAGCGAAACTAATGAAAACATTGTTGGGGTAAAACCTAAAGGGAAAGACCTAGCACCAAATCCAATTTGCCATCTGATCTAACTTCTGGAGGCAGTCAAAATGAGCCTTAGAATTCTTCCCTACCTTATTCCTGTGCTGAGATACAGGCTGCTCCAACCTGCTGTAAAATGCTTGATTTCGAGAGTGAGCGAAACTAATGAAAACATTGTTGGGGTAAAACCTAAAGGGAAAGACCTAGCACCAAATCCAATTTGCCATCTGATCTAACTTCTGGAGGCAGTCAAAATGATCCTTAGAATTCTTCCCTACCTTATTCCTGTGCTGAGATACAGGCTGCTCCAACCTGCTGTAAAATGCTTGATTTCGAGAGTGAGCGAAACTAATGAAAACATTGTTGGGGTAAAACCTAAAGGGAAAGACCTAGCACCAAATCCAATTTGCCATCTGATCTAACTTCTGGAGGCAGTCAAAATGATCCTTAGAATTCTTCCCTACCTTATTCCTGTGCTGAGATACAGGCTGCTCCAACCTGCTGTAAAATGCTTGATTTCGAGAGTGAGCGAAACTAATGAAAACATTGTTGGGGTAAAACCTAAAGGGAAAGACCTAGCACCAAATCCAATTTGCCATCTGATCTAACTTCTGGAGGCAGTCAAAATGAGCCTTAGAATTCTTCCCTACCTTATTCCTGTGCTGAGATACAGGCTGCTCCAACCTGCTGTAAAATGCTTGATTTCGAGAGTGAGCGAAACTAATGAAAACATTGTTGGGGTAAAACCTAAAGGGAAAGACCTAGCACCAAATCCAATTTGCCATCTGATCTAACTTCTGGAGGCAGTCAAAATGAGCCTTAGAATTCTTCCCTACCTTATTCCTGTGCTGAGATACAGGCTGCTCCAACCTGCTGAAAAATGCTTGATTTCGAGAGTGAGCGAAACTAATGAAAACATTGTTGGGGTAAAACCTAAAGGGAAAGACCTGGCACCAAATCCAATTTGCCATCTGATCTAACTTCTGGAGGCAGTCAAAATGAGCCTTAGAATTCTTCCCTACCTTATTCCTGTGCTGAGATACAGGCTGCTCCAACCTGCTGTAAAATGCTTGATTTCGAGAGTGAGCGAAACTAATGAAAACATTGTTGGGGTAAAACCTAAAGGGAAAGACCTAGCACCAAATCCAATTTGCCATCTGATCTAACTTCTGGAGGCAGTCAAAATGATCCTTAGAATTCTTCCCTACCTTATTCCTGTGCTGAGATACAGGCTGCTCCAACCTGCTGTAAAATGCTTGATTTCGAGAGTGAGCGAAACTAATGAAAACATTGTTGGAGTAAAACCTAAAGGGAAAGACCTAGCACCAAATCCAATTTGCCATCTGATCTAACTTCTGGAGGCAGTCAAAATGAGCCTTAGAATTCTTCCCTACCTTATTCCTGTGCTGAGATACAGGCTGCTCCAACCTGCTGTAAAATGCTTGATTTCGAGAGTGAGCGAAACTAATGAAAACATTGTTGGGGTAAAACCTAAAGGGAAAGACCTAGCACCAAATCCAATTTGCCATCTGATCTAACTTCTGGAGGCAGTCAAAATGATCCTTAGAATTCTTCCCTACTTTATTCCTGTGCTGAGATACAGGCTGCTCCAACCTGCTGTAAAATGCTTGATTTCGAGAGTGAGCGAAACTAATGAAAACATTGTTGGGGTAAAACCTAAAGGGAAAGACCTAGCACCAAATCCAATTTGCCATCTGATCTAACTTCTGGAGGCAGTCAAAATGAGCCTTAGAATTCTTCCCTACCTTATTCCTGTGCTGAGATACAGGCTGCTCCAACCTGCTGTAAAATGCTTGATTTCGAGAGTGAGCGAAACTAATGAAAACATTGTTGGGGTAAAACCTAAAGGGAAAGACCTAGCACCAAATCCAATTTGCCATCTGATCTAACTTCTGGAGGCAGTCAAAATGAGCCTTAGAATTCTTCCCTACCTTATTCCTGTGCTGAGATACAGGCTGCTCCAACCTGCTGTAAAATGCTTGATTTCGAGAGTGAGCGAAACTAATGAAAACATTGTTGGGGTAAAACCTAAAGGGAAAGACCTAGCACCAAATCCAATTTGCCATCTGATCTAACTTCTGGAGGCAGTCAAAATGATCCTTAGAATTCTTCCCTACCTTATTCCTGTGCTGAGATACAGGCTGCTCCAACCTGCTGTAAAATGCTTGATTTCGAGAGTGAGCGAAACTAATGAAAACATTGTTGGGGTAAAACCTAAAGGGAAAGACCTGGCACCAAATCCAATTTGCCATCTGATCTAACTTCTGGAGGCAGTCAAAATGAGCCTTAGAATTCTTCCCTACCTTATTCCTGTGCTGAGATACAGGCTGCTCCAACCTGCTGTAAAATGCTTGATTTCGAGAGTGAGCGAAACTAATGAAAACATTGTTGGGGTAAAACCTAAAGGGAAAGACCTAGCACCAAATCCAATTTGCCATCTGATCTAACTTCTGGAGGCAGTCAAAATGATCCTTAGAATTCTTCCCTACCTTATTCCTGTGCTGAGATACAGGCTGCTCCAACCTGCTGTAAAATGCTTGATTTCGAGAGTGAGCGAAACTAATGAAAACATTGTTGGAGTAAAACCTAAAGGGAAAGACCTAGCACCAAATCCAATTTGCCATCTGATCTAACTTCTGGAGGCAGTCAAAATGAGCCTTAGAATTCTTCCCTACCTTATTCCTGTGCTGAGATACAGGCTGCTCCAACCTGCTGTAAAATGCTTGATTTCGAGAGTGAGCGAAACTAATGAAAACATTGTTGGGGTAAAACCTAAAGGGAAAGACCTAGCACCAAATCCAATTTGCCATCTGATCTAACTTCTGGAGGCAGTCAAAATGAGCCTTAGAATTCTTCCCTACCTTATTCCTGTGCTGAGATACAGGCTGCTCCAACCTGCTGTAAAATGCTTGATTTCGAGAGTGAGCGAAACTAATGAAAACATTGTTGGGGTAAAACCTAAAGGGAAAGACCTAGCACCAAATCCAATTTGCCATCTGATCTAACTTCTGGAGGCAGTCAAAATGAGCCTTAGAATTCTTCCCTACCTTATTCCTGTGCTGAGATACAGGCTGCTCCAACCTGCTGTAAAATGCTTGATTTCGAGAGTGAGCGAAACTAATGAAAACATTGTTGGGGTAAAACCTAAAGGGAAAGACCTAGCACCAAATCCAATTTGCCATCTGATCTAACTTCTGGAGGCAGTCAAAATGAGCCTTAGAATTCTTCCCTACCTTATTCCTGTGCTGAGATACAGGCTGCTCCAACCTGCTGAAAAATGCTTGATTTCGAGAGTGAGCGAAACTAATGAAAACATTGTTGGGGTAAAACCTAAAGGGAAAGACCTGGCACCAAATCCAATTTGCCATCTGATCTAACTTCTGGAGGCAGTCAAAATGAGCCTTAGAATTCTTCCCTACCTTATTCCTGTGCTGAGATACAGGCTGCTCCAACCTGCTGTAAAATGCTTGATTTCGAGAGTGAGCGAAACTAATGAAAACATTGTTGGGGTAAAACCTAAAGGGAAAGACCTAGCACCAAATCCAATTTGCCATCTGATCTAACTTCTGGAGGCAGTCAAAATGATCCTTAGAATTCTTCCCTACCTTATTCCTGTGCTGAGATACAGGCTGCTCCAACCTGCTGTAAAATGCTTGATTTCGAGAGTGAGCGAAACTAATGAAAACATTGTTGGGGTAAAACCTAAAGGGAAAGACCTAGCACCAAATCCAATTTGCCATCTGATCTAACTTCTGGAGGCAGTCAAAATGAGCCTTAGAATTCTTCCCTACCTTATTCCTGTGCTGAGATACAGGCTGCTCCAACCTGCTGTAAAATGCTTGATTTCGAGAGTGAGCGAAACTAATGAAAACATTGTTGGGGTAAAACCTAAAGGGAAAGACCTAGCACCAAATCCAATTTGCCATCTGATCTAACTTCTGGAGGCAGTCAAAATGATCCTTAGAATTCTTCCCTACCTTATTCCTGTGCTGAGATACAGGCTGCTCCAACCTGCTGTAAAATGCTTGATTTCGAGAGTGAGCGAAACTAATGAAAACATTGTTGGGGTAAAACCTAAAGGGAAAGACCTAGCACCAAATCCAATTTGCCATCTGATCTAACTTCTGGAGGCAGTCAAAATGAGCCTTAGAATTCTTCCCTACCTTATTCCTGTGCTGAGATACAGGCTGCTCCAACCTGCTGTAAAATGCTTGATTTCGAGAGTGAGCGAAACTAATGAAAACATTGTTGGGGTAAAACCTAAAGGGAAAGACCTAGCACCAAATCCAATTTGCCATCTGATCTAACTTCTGGAGGCAGTCAAAATGATCCTTAGAATTCTTCCCTACCTTATTCCTGTGCTGAGATACAGGCTGCTCCAACCTGCTGTAAAATGCTTGATTTCGAGAGTGAGCGAAACTAATGAAAACATTGTTGGGGTAAAACCTAAAGGGAAAGACCTAGCACCAAATCCAATTTGCCATCTGATCTAACTTCTGGAGGCAGTCAAAATGATCCTTAGAATTCTTCCCTACCTTATTCCTGTGCTGAGATACAGGCTGCTCCAACCTGCTGTAAAATGCTTGATTTCGAGAGTGAGCGAAACTAATGAAAACATTGTTGGGGTAAAACCTAAAGGGAAAGACCTAGCACCAAATCCAATTTGCCATCTGATCTAACTTCTGGAGGCAGTCAAAATGAGCCTTAGAATTCTTCCCTACCTTATTCCTGTGCTGAGATACAGGCTGCTCCAACCTGCTGTAAAATGCTTGATTTCGAGAGTGAGCGAAACTAATGAAAACATTGTTGGGGTAAAACCTAAAGGGAAAGACCTAGCACCAAATCCAATTTGCCATCTGATCTAACTTCTGGAGGCAGTCAAAATGAGCCTTAGAATTCTTCCCTACCTTATTCCTGTGCTGAGATACAGGCTGCTCCAACCTGCTGTAAAATGCTTGATTTCGAGAGTGAGCGAAACTAATGAAAACATTGTTGGGGTAAAACCTAAAGGGAAAGACCTAGCACCAAATCCAATTTGCCATCTGATCTAACTTCTGGAGGCAGTCAAAATGAGCCTTAGAATTCTTCCCTACCTTATTCCTGTGCTGAGATACAGGCTGCTCCAACCTGCTGTAAAATGCTTGATTTCGAGAGTGAGCGAAACTAATGAAAACATTGTTGGGGTAAAACCTAAAGGGAAAGACCTAGCACCAAATCCAATTTGCCATCTGATCTAACTTCTGGAGGCAGTCAAAATGATCCTTAGAATTCTTCCCTACCTTATTCCTGTGCTGAGATACAGGCTGCTCCAACCTGCTGTAAAATGCTTGATTTCGAGAGTGAGCGAAACTAATGAAAACATTGTTGGGGTAAAACCTAAAGGGAAAGACCTAGCACCAAATCCAATTTGCCATCTGATCTAACTTCTGGAGGCAGTCAAAATGAGCCTTAGAATTCTTCCCTACCTTATTCCTGTGCTGAGATACAGGCTGCTCCAACCTGCTGTAAAATGCTTGATTTCGAGAGTGAGCGAAACTAATGAAAACATTGTTGGGGTAAAACCTAAAGGGAAAGACCTAGCACCAAATCCAATTTGCCATCTGATCTAACTTCTGGAGGCAGTCAAAATGAGCCTTAGAATTCTTCCCTACCTTATTCCTGTGCTGAGATACAGGCTGCTCCAACCTGCTGTAAAATGCTTGATTTCGAGAGTGAGCGAAACTAATGAAAACATTGTTGGAGTAAAACCTAAAGGGAAAGACCTAGCACCAAATCCAATTTGCCATCTGATCTATAACTTCTGGAGGCAGTCAAAATGAGCCTTAGAATTCTTCCCTACCTTATTCCTGTGCTGAGATACAGGCTGCTCCAACCTGCTGTAAAATGCTTGATTTCGAGAGTGAGCGAAACTAATGAAAACATTGTTGGGGTAAAACCTAAAGGGAAAGACCTAGCACCAAATCCAATTTGCCATCTGATCTAACTTCTGGAGGCAGTCAAAATGAGCCTTAGAATTCTTCCCTACCTTATTCCTGTGCTGAGATACAGGCTGCTCCAACCTGCTGTAAAATGCTTGATTTCGAGAGTGAGCGAAACTAATGAAAACATTGTTGGGGTAAAACCTAAAGGGAAAGACCTAGCACCAAATCCAATTTGCCATCTGATCTAACTTCTGGAGGCAGTCAAAATGAGCCTTAGAATTCTTCCCTACCTTATTCCTGTGCTGAGATACAGGCTGCTCCAACCTGCTGTAAAATGCTTGATTTCGAGAGTGAGCGAAACTAATGAAAACATTGTTGGGGTAAAACCTAAAGGGAAAGACCTAGCACCAAATCCAATTTGCCATCTGATCTAACTTCTGGAGGCAGTCAAAATGAGCCTTAGAATTCTTCCCTACCTTATTCCTGTGCTGAGATACAGGCTGCTCCAACCTGCTGTAAAATGCTTGATTTCGAGAGTGAGCGAAACTAATGAAAACATTGTTGGGGTAAAACCTAAAGGGAAAGACCTAGCACCAAATCCAATTTGCCATCTGATCTAACTTCTGGAGGCAGTCAAAATGAGCCTTAGAATTCTTCCCTACCTTATTCCTGTGCTGAGATACAGGCTGCTCCAACCTGCTGTAAAATGCTTGATTTCGAGAGTGAGCGAAACTAATGAAAACATTGTTGGGGTAAAACCTAAAGGGAAAGACCTAGCACCAAATCCAATTTGCCATCTGATCTAACTTCTGGAGGCAGTCAAAATGATCCTTAGAATTCTTCCCTACCTTATTCCTGTGCTGAGATACAGGCTGCTCCAACCTGCTGTAAAATGCTTGATTTCGAGAGTGAGCGAAACTAATGAAAACATTGTTGGGGTAAAACCTAAAGGGAAAGACCTAGCACCAAATCCAATTTGCCATCTGATCTAACTTCTGGAGGCAGTCAAAATGAGCCTTAGAATTCTTCCCTACCTTATTCCTGTGCTGAGATACAGGCTGCTCCAACCTGCTGTAAAATGCTTGATTTCGAGAGTGAGCGAAACTAATGAAAACATTGTTGGGGTAAAACCTAAAGGGAAAGACCTAGCACCAAATCCAATTTGCCATCTGATCTAACTTCTGGAGGCAGTCAAAATGAGCCTTAGAATTCTTCCCTACCTTATTCCTGTGCTGAGATACAGGCTGCTCCAACCTGCTGTAAAATGCTTGATTTCGAGAGTGAGCGAAACTAATGAAAACATTGTTGGGGTAAAACCTAAAGGGAAAGACCTAGCACCAAATCCAATTTGCCATCTGATCTAACTTCTGGAGGCAGTCAAAATGAGCCTTAGAATTCTTCCCTACCTTATTCCTGTGCTGAGATACAGGCTGCTCCAACCTGCTGTAAAATGCTTGATTTCGAGAGTGAGCGAAACTAATGAAAACATTGTTGGGGTAAAACCTAAAGGGAAAGACCTAGCACCAAATCCAATTTGCCATCTGATCTAACTTCTGGAGGCAGTCAAAATGAGCCTTAGAATTCTTCCCTACCTTATTCCTGTGCTGAGATACAGGCTGCTCCAACCTGCTGTAAAATGCTTGATTTCGAGAGTGAGCGAAACTAATGAAAACATTGTTGGGGTAAAACCTAAAGGGAAAGACCTAGCACCAAATCCAATTTGCCATCTGATCTAACTTCTGGAGGCAGTCAAAATGAGCCTTAGAATTCTTCCCTACCTTATTCCTGTGCTGAGATACAGGCTGCTCCAACCTGCTGTAAAATGCTTGATTTCGAGAGTGAGCGAAACTAATGAAAACATTGTTGGGGTAAAACCTAAAGGGAAAGACCTAGCACCAAATCCAATTTGCCATCTGATCTAACTTCTGGAGGCAGTCAAAATGAGCCTTAGAATTCTTCCCTACCTTATTCCTGTGCTGAGATACAGGCTGCTCCAACCTGCTGTAAAATGCTTGATTTCGAGAGTGAGCGAAACTAATGAAAACATTGTTGGGGTAAAACCTAAAGGGAAAGACCTAGCACCAAATCCAATTTGCCATCTGATCTAACTTCTGGAGGCAGTCAAAATGAGCCTTAGAATTCTTCCCTACCTTATTCCTGTGCTGAGATACAGGCTGCTCCAACCTGCTGTAAAATGCTTGATTTCGAGAGTGAGCGAAACTAATGAAAACATTGTTGGGGTAAAACCTAAAGGGAAAGACCTAGCACCAAATCCAATTTGCCATCTGATCTAACTTCTGGAGGCAGTCAAAATGAGCCTTAGAATTCTTCCCTACCTTATTCCTGTGCTGAGATACAGGCTGCTCCAACCTGCTGTAAAATGCTTGATTTCGAGAGTGAGCGAAACTAATGAAAACATTGTTGGGGTAAAACCTAAAGGGAAAGACCTAGCACCAAATCCAATTTGCCATCTGATCTAACTTCTGGAGGCAGTCAAAATGAGCCTTAGAATTCTTCCCTACCTTATTCCTGTGCTGAGATACAGGCTGCTCCAACCTGCTGTAAAATGCTTGATTTCGAGAGTGAGCGAAACTAATGAAAACATTGTTGGGGTAAAACCTAAAGGGAAAGACCTAGCACCAAATCCAATTTGCCATCTGATCTAACTTCTGGAGGCAGTCAAAATGAGCCTTAGAATTCTTCCCTACCTTATTCCTGTGCTGAGATACAGGCTGCTCCAACCTGCTGTAAAATGCTTGATTTCGAGAGTGAGCGAAACTAATGAAAACATTGTTGGGGTAAAACCTAAAGGGAAAGACCTAGCACCAAATCCAATTTGCCATCTGATCTAACTTCTGGAGGCAGTCAAAATGAGCCTTAGAATTCTTCCCTACCTTATTCCTGTGCTGAGATACAGGCTGCTCCAACCTGCTGTAAAATGCTTGATTTCGAGAGTGAGCGAAACTAATGAAAACATTGTTGGGGTAAAACCTAAAGGGAAAGACCTAGCACCAAATCCAATTTGCCATCTGATCTAACTTCTGGAGGCAGTCAAAATGAGCCTTAGAATTCTTCCCTACCTTATTCCTGTGCTGAGATACAGGCTGCTCCAACCTGCTGTAAAATGCTTGATTTCGAGAGTGAGCGAAACTAATGAAAACATTGTTGGGGTAAAACCTAAAGGGAAAGACCTAGCACCAAATCCAATTTGCCATCTGATCTAACTTCTGGAGGCAGTCAAAATGAGCCTTAGAATTCTTCCCTACCTTATTCCTGTGCTGAGATACAGGCTGCTCCAACCTGCTGTAAAATGCTTGATTTCGAGAGTGAGCGAAACTAATGAAAACATTGTTGGGGTAAAACCTAAAGGGAAAGACCTAGCACCAAATCCAATTTGCCATCTGATCTAACTTCTGGAGGCAGTCAAAATGAGCCTTAGAATTCTTCCCTACCTTATTCCTGTGCTGAGATACAGGCTGCTCCAACCTGCTGTAAAATGCTTGATTTCGAGAGTGAGCGAAACTAATGAAAACATTGTTGGGGTAAAACCTAAAGGGAAAGACCTAGCACCAAATCCAATTTGCCATCTGATCTAACTTCTGGAGGCAGTCAAAATGATCCTTAGAATTCTTCCCTACCTTATTCCTGTGCTGAGATACAGGCTGCTCCAACCTGCTGTAAAATGCTTGATTTCGAGAGTGAGCGAAACTAATGAAAACATTGTTGGGGTAAAACCTAAAGGGAAAGACCTAGCACCAAATCCAATTTGCCATCTGATCTAACTTCTGGAGGCAGTCAAAATGAGCCTTAGAATTCTTCCCTACCTTATTCCTGTGCTGAGATACAGGCTGCTCCAACCTGCTGTAAAATGCTTGATTTCGAGAGTGAGCGAAACTAATGAAAACATTGTTGGGGTAAAACCTAAAGGGAAAGACCTAGCACCAAATCCAATTTGCCATCTGATCTAACTTCTGGAGGCAGTCAAAATGAGCCTTAGAATTCTTCCCTACCTTATTCCTGTGCTGAGATACAGGCTGCTCCAACCTGCTGTAAAATGCTTGATTTCGAGAGTGAGCGAAACTAATGAAAACATTGTTGGGGTAAAACCTAAAGGGAAAGACCTAGCACCAAATCCAATTTGCCATCTGATCTAACTTCTGGAGGCAGTCAAAATGAGCCTTAGAATTCTTCCCTACCTTATTCCTGTGCTGAGATACAGGCTGCTCCAACCTGCTGTAAAATGCTTGATTTCGAGAGTGAGCGAAACTAATGAAAACATTGTTGGGGTAAAACCTAAAGGGAAAGACCTAGCACCAAATCCAATTTGCCATCTGATCTAACTTCTGGAGGCAGTCAAAATGAGCCTTAGAATTCTTCCCTACCTTATTCCTGTGCTGAGATACAGGCTGCTCCAACCTGCTGTAAAATGCTTGATTTCGAGAGTGAGCGAAACTAATGAAAACATTGTTGGGGTAAAACCTAAAGGGAAAGACCTAGCACCAAATCCAATTTGCCATCTGATCTAACTTCTGGAGGCAGTCAAAATGAGCCTTAGAATTCTTCCCTACCTTATTCCTGTGCTGAGATACAGGCTGCTCCAACCTGCTGTAAAATGCTTGATTTCGAGAGTGAGCGAAACTAATGAAAACATTGTTGGGGTAAAACCTAAAGGGAAAGACCTAGCACCAAATCCAATTTGCCATCTGATCTAACTTCTGGAGGCAGTCAAAATGAGCCTTAGAATTCTTCCCTACCTTATTCCTGTGCTGAGATACAGGCTGCTCCAACCTGCTGTAAAATGCTTGATTTCGAGAGTGAGCGAAACTAATGAAAACATTGTTGGGGTAAAACCTAAAGGGAAAGACCTAGCACCAAATCCAATTTGCCATCTGATCTAACTTCTGGAGGCAGTCAAAATGAGCCTTAGAATTCTTCCCTACCTTATTCCTGTGCTGAGATACAGGCTGCTCCAACCTGCTGTAAAATGCTTGATTTCGAGAGTGAGCGAAACTAATGAAAACATTGTTGGGGTAAAACCTAAAGGGAAAGACCTAGCACCAAATCCAATTTGCCATCTGATCTAACTTCTGGAGGCAGTCAAAATGAGCCTTAGAATTCTTCCCTACCTTATTCCTGTGCTGAGATACAGGCTGCTCCAACCTGCTGTAAAATGCTTGATTTCGAGAGTGAGCGAAACTAATGAAAACATTGTTGGGGTAAAACCTAAAGGGAAAGACCTAGCACCAAATCCAATTTGCCATCTGATCTAACTTCTGGAGGCAGTCAAAATGAGCCTTAGAATTCTTCCCTACCTTATTCCTGTGCTGAGATACAGGCTGCTCCAACCTGCTGTAAAATGCTTGATTTCGAGAGTGAGCGAAACTAATGAAAACATTGTTGGGGTAAAACCTAAAGGGAAAGACCTAGCACCAAATCCAATTTGCCATCTGATCTAACTTCTGGAGGCAGTCAAAATGAGCCTTAGAATTCTTCCCTACCTTATTCCTGTGCTGAGATACAGGCTGCTCCAACCTGCTGTAAAATGCTTGATTTCGAGAGTGAGCGAAACTAATGAAAACATTGTTGGGGTAAAACCTAAAGGGAAAGACCTAGCACCAAATCCAATTTGCCATCTGATCTAACTTCTGGAGGCAGTCAAAATGAGCCTTAGAATTCTTCCCTACCTTATTCCTGTGCTGAGATACAGGCTGCTCCAACCTGCTGTAAAATGCTTGATTTCGAGAGTGAGCGAAACTAATGAAAACATTGTTGGGGTAAAACCTAAAGGGAAAGACCTAGCACCAAATCCAATTTGCCATCTGATCTAACTTCTGGAGGCAGTCAAAATGAGCCTTAGAATTCTTCCCTACCTTATTCCTGTGCTGAGATACAGGCTGCTCCAACCTGCTGTAAAATGCTTGATTTCGAGAGTGAGCGAAACTAATGAAAACATTGTTGGGGTAAAACCTAAAGGGAAAGACCTAGCACCAAATCCAATTTGCCATCTGATCTAACTTCTGGAGGCAGTCAAAATGAGCCTTAGAATTCTTCCCTACCTTATTCCTGTGCTGAGATACAGGCTGCTCCAACCTGCTGTAAAATGCTTGATTTCGAGAGTGAGCGAAACTAATGAAAACATTGTTGGGGTAAAACCTAAAGGGAAAGACCTAGCACCAAATCCAATTTGCCATCTGATCTAACTTCTGGAGGCAGTCAAAATGAGCCTTAGAATTCTTCCCTACCTTATTCCTGTGCTGAGATACAGGCTGCTCCAACCTGCTGTAAAATGCTTGATTTCGAGAGTGAGCGAAACTAATGAAAACATTGTTGGGGTAAAACCTAAAGGGAAAGACCTAGCACCAAATCCAATTTGCCATCTGATCTAACTTCTGGAGGCAGTCAAAATGAGCCTTAGAATTCTTCCCTACCTTATTCCTGTGCTGAGATACAGGCTGCTCCAACCTGCTGTAAAATGCTTGATTTCGAGAGTGAGCGAAACTAATGAAAACATTGTTGGGGTAAAACCTAAAGGGAAAGACCTAGCACCAAATCCAATTTGCCATCTGATCTAACTTCTGGAGGCAGTCAAAATGAGCCTTAGAATTCTTCCCTACCTTATTCCTGTGCTGAGATACAGGCTGCTCCAACCTGCTGTAAAATGCTTGATTTCGAGAGTGAGCGAAACTAATGAAAACATTGTTGGGGTAAAACCTAAAGGGAAAGACCTAGCACCAAATCCAATTTGCCATCTGATCTAACTTCTGGAGGCAGTCAAAATGAGCCTTAGAATTCTTCCCTACCTTATTCCTGTGCTGAGATACAGGCTGCTCCAACCTGCTGTAAAATGCTTGATTTCGAGAGTGAGCGAAACTAATGAAAACATTGTTGGGGTAAAACCTAAAGGGAAAGACCTAGCACCAAATCCAATTTGCCATCTGATCTAACTTCTGGAGGCAGTCAAAATGAGCCTTAGAATTCTTCCCTACCTTATTCCTGTGCTGAGATACAGGCTGCTCCAACCTGCTGTAAAATGCTTGATTTCGAGAGTGAGCGAAACTAATGAAAACATTGTTGGGGTAAAACCTAAAGGGAAAGACCTAGCACCAAATCCAATTTGCCATCTGATCTAACTTCTGGAGGCAGTCAAAATGAGCCTTAGAATTCTTCCCTACCTTATTCCTGTGCTGAGATACAGGCTGCTCCAACCTGCTGTAAAATGCTTGATTTCGAGAGTGAGCGAAACTAATGAAAACATTGTTGGGGTAAAACCTAAAGGGAAAGACCTAGCACCAAATCCAATTTGCCATCTGATCTAACTTCTGGAGGCAGTCAAAATGAGCCTTAGAATTCTTCCCTACCTTATTCCTGTGCTGAGATACAGGCTGCTCCAACCTGCTGTAAAATGCTTGATTTCGAGAGTGAGCGAAACTAATGAAAACATTGTTGGGGTAAAACCTAAAGGGAAAGACCTAGCACCAAATCCAATTTGCCATCTGATCTAACTTCTGGAGGCAGTCAAAATGAGCCTTAGAATTCTTCCCTACCTTATTCCTGTGCTGAGATACAGGCTGCTCCAACCTGCTGTAAAATGCTTGATTTCGAGAGTGAGCGAAACTAATGAAAACATTGTTGGGGTAAAACCTAAAGGGAAAGACCTAGCACCAAATCCAATTTGCCATCTGATCTAACTTCTGGAGGCAGTCAAAATGAGCCTTAGAATTCTTCCCTACCTTATTCCTGTGCTGAGATACAGGCTGCTCCAACCTGCTGTAAAATGCTTGATTTCGAGAGTGAGCGAAACTAATGAAAACATTGTTGGGGTAAAACCTAAAGGGAAAGACCTAGCACCAAATCCAATTTGCCATCTGATCTAACTTCTGGAGGCAGTCAAAATGAGCCTTAGAATTCTTCCCTACCTTATTCCTGTGCTGAGATACAGGCTGCTCCAACCTGCTGTAAAATGCTTGATTTCGAGAGTGAGCGAAACTAATGAAAACATTGTTGGGGTAAAACCTAAAGGGAAAGACCTAGCACCAAATCCAATTTGCCATCTGATCTAACTTCTGGAGGCAGTCAAAATGAGCCTTAGAATTCTTCCCTACCTTATTCCTGTGCTGAGATACAGGCTGCTCCAACCTGCTGTAAAATGCTTGATTTCGAGAGTGAGCGAAACTAATGAAAACATTGTTGGGGTAAAACCTAAAGGGAAAGACCTAGCACCAAATCCAATTTGCCATCTGATCTAACTTCTGGAGGCAGTCAAAATGAGCCTTAGAATTCTTCCCTACCTTATTCCTGTGCTGAGATACAGGCTGCTCCAACCTGCTGTAAAATGCTTGATTTCGAGAGTGAGCGAAACTAATGAAAACATTGTTGGGGTAAAACCTAAAGGGAAAGACCTAGCACCAAATCCAATTTGCCATCTGATCTAACTTCTGGAGGCAGTCAAAATGAGCCTTAGAATTCTTCCCTACCTTATTCCTGTGCTGAGATACAGGCTGCTCCAACCTGCTGTAAAATGCTTGATTTCGAGAGTGAGCGAAACTAATGAAAACATTGTTGGGGTAAAACCTAAAGGGAAAGACCTAGCACCAAATCCAATTTGCCATCTGATCTAACTTCTGGAGGCAGTCAAAATGAGCCTTAGAATTCTTCCCTACCTTATTCCTGTGCTGAGATACAGGCTGCTCCAACCTGCTGTAAAATGCTTGATTTCGAGAGTGAGCGAAACTAATGAAAACATTGTTGGGGTAAAACCTAAAGGGAAAGACCTAGCACCAAATCCAATTTGCCATCTGATCTAACTTCTGGAGGCAGTCAAAATGAGCCTTAGAATTCTTCCCTACCTTATTCCTGTGCTGAGATACAGGCTGCTCCAACCTGCTGTAAAATGCTTGATTTCGAGAGTGAGCGAAACTAATGAAAACATTGTTGGGGTAAAACCTAAAGGGAAAGACCTAGCACCAAATCCAATTTGCCATCTGATCTAACTTCTGGAGGCAGTCAAAATGAGCCTTAGAATTCTTCCCTACCTTATTCCTGTGCTGAGATACAGGCTGCTCCAACCTGCTGTAAAATGCTTGATTTCGAGAGTGAGCGAAACTAATGAAAACATTGTTGGGGTAAAACCTAAAGGGAAAGACCTAGCACCAAATCCAATTTGCCATCTGATCTAACTTCTGGAGGCAGTCAAAATGAGCCTTAGAATTCTTCCCTACCTTATTCCTGTGCTGAGATACAGGCTGCTCCAACCTGCTGTAAAATGCTTGATTTCGAGAGTGAGCGAAACTAATGAAAACATTGTTGGGGTAAAACCTAAAGGGAAAGACCTAGCACCAAATCCAATTTGCCATCTGATCTAACTTCTGGAGGCAGTCAAAATGAGCCTTAGAATTCTTCCCTACCTTATTCCTGTGCTGAGATACAGGCTGCTCCAACCTGCTGTAAAATGCTTGATTTCGAGAGTGAGCGAAACTAATGAAAACATTGTTGGGGTAAAACCTAAAGGGAAAGACCTAGCACCAAATCCAATTTGCCATCTGATCTAACTTCTGGAGGCAGTCAAAATGAGCCTTAGAATTCTTCCCTACCTTATTCCTGTGCTGAGATACAGGCTGCTCCAACCTGCTGTAAAATGCTTGATTTCGAGAGTGAGCGAAACTAATGAAAACATTGTTGGGGTAAAACCTAAAGGGAAAGACCTAGCACCAAATCCAATTTGCCATCTGATCTAACTTCTGGAGGCAGTCAAAATGATCCTTATAATTCTTCCCTACCTTATTCCTGTGCTGAGATACAGGCTGCTCCAACCTGCTGTAAAATGCTTGATTTCGAGAGTGAGCGAAACTAATGAAAACATTGTTGGGGTAAAACCTAAAGGGAAAGACCTAGCACCAAATCCAATTTGCCATCTGATCTAACTTCTGGAGGCAGTCAAAATGAGCCTTAGAATTCTTCCCTACCTTATTCCTGTGCTGAGATACAGGCTGCTCCAACCTGCTGTAAAATGCTTGATTTCGAGAGTGAGCGAAACTAATGAAAACATTGTTGGGGTAAAACCTAAAGGGAAAGACCTAGCACCAAATCCAATTTGCCATCTGATCTAACTTCTGGAGGCAGTCAAAATGAGCCTTAGAATTCTTCCCTACCTTATTCCTGTGCTGAGATACAGGCTGCTCCAACCTGCTGTAAAATGCTTGATTTCGAGAGTGAGCGAAACTAATGAAAACATTGTTGGGGTAAAACCTAAAGGGAAAGACCTAGCACCAAATCCAATTTGCCATCTGATCTAACTTCTGGAGGCAGTCAAAATGAGCCTTAGAATTCTTCCCTACCTTATTCCTGTGCTGAGATACAGGCTGCTCCAACCTGCTGTAAAATGCTTGATTTCGAGAGTGAGCGAAACTAATGAAAACATTGTTGGGGTAAAACCTAAAGGGAAAGACCTAGCACCAAATCCAATTTGCCATCTGATCTAACTTCTGGAGGCAGTCAAAATGAGCCTTAGAATTCTTCCCTACCTTATTCCTGTGCTGAGATACAGGCTGCTCCAACCTGCTGTAAAATGCTTGATTTCGAGAGTGAGCGAAACTAATGAAAACATTGTTGGGGTAAAACCTAAAGGGAAAGACCTAGCACCAAATCCAATTTGCCATCTGATCTAACTTCTGGAGGCAGTCAAAATGAGCCTTAGAATTCTTCCCTACCTTATTCCTGTGCTGAGATACAGGCTGCTCCAACCTGCTGTAAAATGCTTGATTTCGAGAGTGAGCGAAACTAATGAAAACATTGTTGGGGTAAAACCTAAAGGGAAAGACCTAGCACCAAATCCAATTTGCCATCTGATCTAACTTCTGGAGGCAGTCAAAATGAGCCTTAGAATTCTTCCCTACCTTATTCCTGTGCTGAGATACAGGCTGCTCCAACCTGCTGTAAAATGCTTGATTTCGAGAGTGAGCGAAACTAATGAAAACATTGTTGGGGTAAAACCTAAAGGGAAAGACCTAGCACCAAATCCAATTTGCCATCTGATCTAACTTCTGGAGGCAGTCAAAATGATCCTTAGAATTCTTCCCTACCTTATTCCTGTGCTGAGATACAGGCTGCTCCAACCTGCTGTAAAATGCTTGATTTCGAGAGTGAGCGAAACTAATGAAAACATTGTTGGGGTAAAACCTAAAGGGAAAGACCTAGCACCAAATCCAATTTGCCATCTGATCTAACTTCTGGAGGCAGTCAAAATGAGCCTTAGAATTCTTCCCTACCTTATTCCTGTGCTGAGATACAGGCTGCTCCAACCTGCTGTAAAATGCTTGATTTCGAGAGTGAGCGAAACTAATGAAAACATTGTTGGGGTAAAACCTAAAGGGAAAGACCTAGCACCAAATCCAATTTGCCATCTGATCTAACTTCTGGAGGCAGTCAAAATGAGCCTTAGAATTCTTCCCTACCTTATTCCTGTGCTGAGATACAGGCTGCTCCAACCTGCTGTAAAATGCTTGATTTCGAGAGTGAGCGAAACTAATGAAAACATTGTTGGGGTAAAACCTAAAGGGAAAGACCTAGCACCAAATCCAATTTGCCATCTGATCTAACTTCTGGAGGCAGTCAAAATGAGCCTTAGAATTCTTCCCTACCTTATTCCTGTGCTGAGATACAGGCTGCTCCAACCTGCTGTAAAATGCTTGATTTCGAGAGTGAGCGAAACTAATGAAAACATTGTTGGGGTAAAACCTAAAGGGAAAGACCTAGCACCAAATCCAATTTGCCATCTGATCTAACTTCTGGAGGCAGTCAAAATGAGCCTTAGAATTCTTCCCTACCTTATTCCTGTGCTGAGATACAGGCTGCTCCAACCTGCTGTAAAATGCTTGATTTCGAGAGTGAGCGAAACTAATGAAAACATTGTTGGGGTAAAACCTAAAGGGAAAGACCTAGCACCAAATCCAATTTGCCATCTGATCTAACTTCTGGAGGCAGTCAAAATGAGCCTTAGAATTCTTCCCTACCTTATTCCTGTGCTGAGATACAGGCTGCTCCAACCTGCTGTAAAATGCTTGATTTCGAGAGTGAGCGAAACTAATGAAAACATTGTTGGGGTAAAACCTAAAGGGAAAGACCTAGCACCAAATCCAATTTGCCATCTGATCTAACTTCTGGAGGCAGTCAAAATGAGCCTTAGAATTCTTCCCTACCTTATTCCTGTGCTGAGATACAGGCTGCTCCAACCTGCTGTAAAATGCTTGATTTCGAGAGTGAGCGAAACTAATGAAAACATTGTTGGGGTAAAACCTAAAGGGAAAGACCTAGCACCAAATCCAATTTGCCATCTGATCTAACTTCTGGAGGCAGTCAAAATGAGCCTTAGAATTCTTCCCTACCTTATTCCTGTGCTGAGATACAGGCTGCTCCAACCTGCTGTAAAATGCTTGATTTCGAGAGTGAGCGAAACTAATGAAAACATTGTTGGGGTAAAACCTAAAGGGAAAGACCTAGCACCAAATCCAATTTGCCATCTGATCTAACTTCTGGAGGCAGTCAAAATGAGCCTTAGAATTCTTCCCTACCTTATTCCTGTGCTGAGATACAGGCTGCTCCAACCTGCTGTAAAATGCTTGATTTCGAGAGTGAGCGAAACTAATGAAAACATTGTTGGGGTAAAACCTAAAGGGAAAGACCTAGCACCAAATCCAATTTGCCATCTGATCTAACTTCTGGAGGCAGTCAAAATGAGCCTTAGAATTCTTCCCTACCTTATTCCTGTGCTGAGATACAGGCTGCTCCAACCTGCTGTAAAATGCTTGATTTCGAGAGTGAGCGAAACTAATGAAAACATTGTTGGGGTAAAACCTAAAGGGAAAGACCTAGCACCAAATCCAATTTGCCATCTGATCTAACTTCTGGAGGCAGTCAAAATGAGCCTTAGAATTCTTCCCTACCTTATTCCTGTGCTGAGATACAGGCTGCTCCAACCTGCTGTAAAATGCTTGATTTCGAGAGTGAGCGAAACTAATGAAAACATTGTTGGGGTAAAACCTAAAGGGAAAGACCTAGCACCAAATCCAATTTGCCATCTGATCTAACTTCTGGAGGCAGTCAAAATGAGCCTTAGAATTCTTCCCTACCTTATTCCTGTGCTGAGATACAGGCTGCTCCAACCTGCTGTAAAATGCTTGATTTCGAGAGTGAGCGAAACTAATGAAAACATTGTTGGGGTAAAACCTAAAGGGAAAGACCTAGCACCAAATCCAATTTGCCATCTGATCTAACTTCTGGAGGCAGTCAAAATGAGCCTTAGAATTCTTCCCTACCTTATTCCTGTGCTGAGATACAGGCTGCTCCAACCTGCTGTAAAATGCTTGATTTCGAGAGTGAGCGAAACTAATGAAAACATTGTTGGGGTAAAACCTAAAGGGAAAGACCTAGCACCAAATCCAATTTGCCATCTGATCTAACTTCTGGAGGCAGTCAAAATGAGCCTTAGAATTCTTCCCTACCTTATTCCTGTGCTGAGATACAGGCTGCTCCAACCTGCTGTAAAATGCTTGATTTCGAGAGTGAGCGAAACTAATGAAAACATTGTTGGGGTAAAACCTAAAGGGAAAGACCTAGCACCAAATCCAATTTGCCATCTGATCTAACTTCTGGAGGCAGTCAAAATGAGCCTTAGAATTCTTCCCTACCTTATTCCTGTGCTGAGATACAGGCTGCTCCAACCTGCTGTAAAATGCTTGATTTCGAGAGTGAGCGAAACTAATGAAAACATTGTTGGGGTAAAACCTAAAGGGAAAGACCTAGCACCAAATCCAATTTGCCATCTGATCTAACTTCTGGAGGCAGTCAAAATGAGCCTTAGAATTCTTCCCTACCTTATTCCTGTGCTGAGATACAGGCTGCTCCAACCTGCTGTAAAATGCTTGATTTCGAGAGTGAGCGAAACTAATGAAAACATTGTTGGGGTAAAACCTAAAGGGAAAGACCTAGCACCAAATCCAATTTGCCATCTGATCTAACTTCTGGAGGCAGTCAAAATGAGCCTTAGAATTCTTCCCTACCTTATTCCTGTGCTGAGATACAGGCTGCTCCAACCTGCTGTAAAATGCTTGATTTCGAGAGTGAGCGAAACTAATGAAAACATTGTTGGGGTAAAACCTAAAGGGAAAGACCTAGCACCAAATCCAATTTGCCATCTGATCTAACTTCTGGAGGCAGTCAAAATGAGCCTTAGAATTCTTCCCTACCTTATTCCTGTGCTGAGATACAGGCTGCTCCAACCTGCTGTAAAATGCTTGATTTCGAGAGTGAGCGAAACTAATGAAAACATTGTTGGGGTAAAACCTAAAGGGAAAGACCTAGCACCAAATCCAATTTGCCATCTGATCTAACTTCTGGAGGCAGTCAAAATGAGCCTTAGAATTCTTCCCTACCTTATTCCTGTGCTGAGATACAGGCTGCTCCAACCTGCTGTAAAATGCTTGATTTCGAGAGATGAGCGAAACTAATGAAAACATTGTTGGGGTAAAACCTAAAGGGAAAGACCTAGCACCAAATCCAATTTGCCATCTGATCTAACTTCTGGAGGCAGTCAAAATGAGCCTTAGAATTCTTCCCTACCTTATTCCTGTGCTGAGATACAGGCTGCTCCAACCTGCTGTAAAATGCTTGATTTCGAGAGTGAGCGAAACTAATGAAAACATTGTTGGGGTAAAACCTAAAGGGAAAGACCTAGCACCAAATCCAATTTGCCATCTGATCTAACTTCTGGAGGCAGTCAAAATGAGCCTTAGAATTCTTCCCTACCTTATTCCTGTGCTGAGATACAGGCTGCTCCAACCTGCTGTAAAATGCTTGATTTCGAGAGTGAGCGAAACTAATGAAAACATTGTTGGGGTAAAACCTAAAGGGAAAGACCTAGCACCAAATCCAATTTGCCATCTGATCTAACTTCTGGAGGCAGTCAAAATGAGCCTTAGAATTCTTCCCTACCTTATTCCTGTGCTGAGATACAGGCTGCTCCAACCTGCTGTAAAATGCTTGATTTCGAGAGTGAGCGAAACTAATGAAAACATTGTTGGGGTAAAACCTAAAGGGAAAGACCTAGCACCAAATCCAATTTGCCATCTGATCTAACTTCTGGAGGCAGTCAAAATGAGCCTTAGAATTCTTCCCTACCTTATTCCTGTGCTGAGATACAGGCTGCTCCAACCTGCTGTAAAATGCTTGATTTCGAGAGTGAGCGAAACTAATGAAAACATTGTTGGGGTAAAACCTAAAGGGAAAGACCTAGCACCAAATCCAATTTGCCATCTGATCTAACTTCTGGAGGCAGTCAAAATGAGCCTTAGAATTCTTCCCTACCTTATTCCTGTGCTGAGATACAGGCTGCTCCAACCTGCTGTAAAATGCTTGATTTCGAGAGTGAGCGAAACTAATGAAAACATTGTTGGGGTAAAACCTAAAGGGAAAGACCTAGCACCAAATCCAATTTGCCATCTGATCTAACTTCTGGAGGCAGTCAAAATGAGCCTTAGAATTCTTCCCTACCTTATTCCTGTGCTGAGATACAGGCTGCTCCAACCTGCTGTAAAATGCTTGATTTCGAGAGTGAGCGAAACTAATGAAAACATTGTTGGGGTAAAACCTAAAGGGAAAGACCTAGCACCAAATCCAATTTGCCATCTGATCTAACTTCTGGAGGCAGTCAAAATGAGCCTTAGAATTCTTCCCTACCTTATTCCTGTGCTGAGATACAGGCTGCTCCAACCTGCTGTAAAATGCTTGATTTCGAGAGTGAGCGAAACTAATGAAAACATTGTTGGGGTAAAACCTAAAGGGAAAGACCTAGCACCAAATCCAATTTGCCATCTGATCTAACTTCTGGAGGCAGTCAAAATGAGCCTTAGAATTCTTCCCTACCTTATTCCTGTGCTGAGATACAGGCTGCTCCAACCTGCTGTAAAATGCTTGATTTCGAGAGTGAGCGAAACTAATGAAAACATTGTTGGGGTAAAACCTAAAGGGAAAGACCTAGCACCAAATCCAATTTGCCATCTGATCTAACTTCTGGAGGCAGTCAAAATGAGCCTTAGAATTCTTCCCTACCTTATTCCTGTGCTGAGATACAGGCTGCTCCAACCTGCTGTAAAATGCTTGATTTCGAGAGTGAGCGAAACTAATGAAAACATTGTTGGGGTAAAACCTAAAGGGAAAGACCTAGCACCAAATCCAATTTGCCATCTGATCTAACTTCTGGGGGCAGTCAAAATGAGCCTTAGAATTCTTCCCTACCTTATTCCTGTGCTGAGATACAGGCTGCTCCAACCTGCTGTAAAATGCTTGATTTCGAGAGTGAGCGAAACTAATGAAAACATTGTTGGGGTAAAACCTAAAGGGAAAGACCTAGCACCAAATCCAATTTGCCATCTGATCTAACTTCTGGAGGCAGTCAAAATGAGCCTTAGAATTCTTCCCTACCTTATTCCTGTGCTGAGATACAGGCTGCTCCAACCTGCTGTAAAATGCTTGATTTCGAGAGTGAGCGAAACTAATGAAAACATTGTTGGGGTAAAACCTAAAGGGAAAGACCTAGCACCAAATCCAATTTGCCATCTGATCTAACTTCTGGAGGCAGTCAAAATGAGCCTTAGAATTCTTCCCTACCTTATTCCTGTGCTGAGATACAGGCTGCTCCAACCTGCTGTAAAATGCTTGATTTCGAGAGTGAGCGAAACTAATGAAAACATTGTTGGGGTAAAACCTAAAGGGAAAGACCTAGCACCAAATCCAATTTGCCATCTGATCTAACTTCTGGAGGCAGTCAAAATGAGCCTTAGAATTCTTCCCTACCTTATTCCTGTGCTGAGATACAGGCTGCTCCAACCTGCTGTAAAATGCTTGATTTCGAGAGTGAGCGAAACTAATGAAAACATTGTTGGGGTAAAACCTAAAGGGAAAGACCTAGCACCAAATCCAATTTGCCATCTGATCTAACTTCTGGAGGCAGTCAAAATGAGCCTTAGAATTCTTCCCTACCTTATTCCTGTGCTGAGATACAGGCTGCTCCAACCTGCTGTAAAATGCTTGATTTCGAGAGTGAGCGAAACTAATGAAAACATTGTTGGGGTAAAACCTAAAGGGAAAGACCTAGCACCAAATCCAATTTGCCATCTGATCTAACTTCTGGAGGCAGTCAAAATGAGCCTTAGAATTCTTCCCTACCTTATTCCTGTGCTGAGATACAGGCTGCTCCAACCTGCTGTAAAATGCTTGATTTCGAGAGTGAGCGAAACTAATGAAAACATTGTTGGGGTAAAACCTAAAGGGAAAGACCTAGCACCAAATCCAATTTGCCATCTGATCTAACTTCTGGAGGCAGTCAAAATGAGCCTTAGAATTCTTCCCTACCTTATTCCTGTGCTGAGATACAGGCTGCTCCAACCTGCTGTAAAATGCTTGATTTCGAGAGTGAGCGAAACTAATGAAAACATTGTTGGGGTAAAACCTAAAGGGAAAGACCTAGCACCAAATCCAATTTGCCATCTGATCTAACTTCTGGAGGCAGTCAAAATGAGCCTTAGAATTCTTCCCTACCTTATTCCTGTGCTGAGATACAGGCTGCTCCAACCTGCTGTAAAATGCTTGATTTCGAGAGTGAGCGAAACTAATGAAAACATTGTTGGGGTAAAACCTAAAGGGAAAGACCTAGCACCAAATCCAATTTGCCATCTGATCTAACTTCTGGAGGCAGTCAAAATGAGCCTTAGAATTCTTCCCTACCTTATTCCTGTGCTGAGATACAGGCTGCTCCAACCTGCTGTAAAATGCTTGATTTCGAGAGTGAGCGAAACTAATGAAAACATTGTTGGGGTAAAACCTAAAGGGAAAGACCTAGCACCAAATCCAATTTGCCATCTGATCTAACTTCTGGAGGCAGTCAAAATGAGCCTTAGAATTCTTCCCTACCTTATTCCTGTGCTGAGATACAGGCTGCTCCAACCTGCTGTAAAATGCTTGATTTCGAGAGTGAGCGAAACTAATGAAAACATTGTTGGGGTAAAACCTAAAGGGAAAGACCTAGCACCAAATCCAATTTGCCATCTGATCTAACTTCTGGAGGCAGTCAAAATGAGCCTTAGAATTCTTCCCTACCTTATTCCTGTGCTGAGATACAGGCTGCTCCAACCTGCTGTAAAATGCTTGATTTCGAGAGTGAGCGAAACTAATGAAAACATTGTTGGGGTAAAACCTAAAGGGAAAGACCTAGCACCAAATCCAATTTGCCATCTGATCTAACTTCTGGAGGCAGTCAAAATGAGCCTTAGAATTCTTCCCTACCTTATTCCTGTGCTGAGATACAGGCTGCTCCAACCTGCTGTAAAATGCTTGATTTCGAGAGTGAGCGAAACTAATGAAAACATTGTTGGGGTAAAACCTAAAGGGAAAGACCTAGCACCAAATCCAATTTGCCATCTGATCTAACTTCTGGAGGCAGTCAAAATGAGCCTTAGAATTCTTCCCTACCTTATTCCTGTGCTGAGATACAGGCTGCTCCAACCTGCTGTAAAATGCTTGATTTCGAGAGTGAGCGAAACTAATGAAAACATTGTTGGGGTAAAACCTAAAGGGAAAGACCTAGCACCAAATCCAATTTGCCATCTGATCTAACTTCTGGAGGCAGTCAAAATGAGCCTTAGAATTCTTCCCTACCTTATTCCTGTGCTGAGATACAGGCTGCTCCAACCTGCTGTAAAATGCTTGATTTCGAGAGTGAGCGAAACTAATGAAAACATTGTTGGGGTAAAACCTAAAGGGAAAGACCTAGCACCAAATCCAATTTGCCATCTGATCTAACTTCTGGAGGCAGTCAAAATGAGCCTTAGAATTCTTCCCTACCTTATTCCTGTGCTGAGATACAGGCTGCTCCAACCTGCTGTAAAATGCTTGATTTCGAGAGTGAGCGAAACTAATGAAAACATTGTTGGGGTAAAACCTAAAGGGAAAGACCTAGCACCAAATCCAATTTGCCATCTGATCTAACTTCTGGAGGCAGTCAAAATGAGCCTTAGAATTCTTCCCTACCTTATTCCTGTGCTGAGATACAGGCTGCTCCAACCTGCTGTAAAATGCTTGATTTCGAGAGTGAGCGAAACTAATGAAAACATTGTTGGGGTAAAACCTAAAGGGAAAGACCTAGCACCAAATCCAATTTGCCATCTGATCTAACTTCTGGAGGCAGTCAAAATGAGCCTTAGAATTCTTCCCTACCTTATTCCTGTGCTGAGATACAGGCTGCTCCAACCTGCTGTAAAATGCTTGATTTCGAGAGTGAGCGAAACTAATGAAAACATTGTTGGGGTAAAACCTAAAGGGAAAGACCTAGCACCAAATCCAATTTGCCATCTGATCTAACTTCTGGAGGCAGTCAAAATGAGCCTTAGAATTCTTCCCTACCTTATTCCTGTGCTGAGATACAGGCTGCTCCAACCTGCTGTAAAATGCTTGATTTCGAGAGTGAGCGAAACTAATGAAAACATTGTTGGGGTAAAACCTAAAGGGAAAGACCTAGCACCAAATCCAATTTGCCATCTGATCTAACTTCTGGAGGCAGTCAAAATGAGCCTTAGAATTCTTCCCTACCTTATTCCTGTGCTGAGATACAGGCTGCTCCAACCTGCTGTAAAATGCTTGATTTCGAGAGTGAGCGAAACTAATGAAAACATTGTTGGGGTAAAACCTAAAGGGAAAGACCTAGCACCAAATCCAATTTGCCATCTGATCTAACTTCTGGAGGCAGTCAAAATGAGCCTTAGAATTCTTCCCTACCTTATTCCTGTGCTGAGATACAGGCTGCTCCAACCTGCTGTAAAATGCTTGATTTCGAGAGTGAGCGAAACTAATGAAAACATTGTTGGGGTAAAACCTAAAGGGAAAGACCTAGCACCAAATCCAATTTGCCATCTGATCTAACTTCTGGAGGCAGTCAAAATGAGCCTTAGAATTCTTCCCTACCTTATTCCTGTGCTGAGATACAGGCTGCTCCAACCTGCTGTAAAATGCTTGATTTCGAGAGTGAGCGAAACTAATGAAAACATTGTTGGGGTAAAACCTAAAGGGAAAGACCTAGCACCAAATCCAATTTGCCATCTGATCTAACTTCTGGAGGCAGTCAAAATGAGCCTTAGAATTCTTCCCTACCTTATTCCTGTGCTGAGATACAGGCTGCTCCAACCTGCTGTAAAATGCTTGATTTCGAGAGTGAGCGAAACTAATGAAAACATTGTTGGGGTAAAACCTAAAGGGAAAGACCTAGCACCAAATCCAATTTGCCATCTGATCTAACTTCTGGAGGCAGTCAAAATGAGCCTTAGAATTCTTCCCTACCTTATTCCTGTGCTGAGATACAGGCTGCTCCAACCTGCTGTAAAATGCTTGATTTCGAGAGTGAGCGAAACTAATGAAAACATTGTTGGGGTAAAACCTAAAGGGAAAGACCTAGCACCAAATCCAATTTGCCATCTGATCTAACTTCTGGAGGCAGTCAAAATGAGCCTTAGAATTCTTCCCTACCTTATTCCTGTGCTGAGATACAGGCTGCTCCAACCTGCTGTAAAATGCTTGATTTCGAGAGTGAGCGAAACTAATGAAAACATTGTTGGGGTAAAACCTAAAGGGAAAGACCTAGCACCAAATCCAATTTGCCATCTGATCTAACTTCTGGAGGCAGTCAAAATGAGCCTTAGAATTCTTCCCTACCTTATTCCTGTGCTGAGATACAGGCTGCTCCAACCTGCTGTAAAATGCTTGATTTCGAGAGTGAGCGAAACTAATGAAAACATTGTTGGGGTAAAACCTAAAGGGAAAGACCTAGCACCAAATCCAATTTGCCATCTGATCTAACTTCTGGAGGCAGTCAAAATGAGCCTTAGAATTCTTCCCTACCTTATTCCTGTGCTGAGATACAGGCTGCTCCAACCTGCTGTAAAATGCTTGATTTCGAGAGTGAGCGAAACTAATGAAAACATTGTTGGGGTAAAACCTAAAGGGAAAGACCTAGCACCAAATCCAATTTGCCATCTGATCTAACTTCTGGAGGCAGTCAAAATGAGCCTTAGAATTCTTCCCTACCTTATTCCTGTGCTGAGATACAGGCTGCTCCAACCTGCTGTAAAATGCTTGATTTCGAGAGTGAGCGAAACTAATGAAAACATTGTTGGGGTAAAACCTAAAGGGAAAGACCTAGCACCAAATCCAATTTGCCATCTGATCTAACTTCTGGAGGCAGTCAAAATGAGCCTTAGAATTCTTCCCTACCTTATTCCTGTGCTGAGATACAGGCTGCTCCAACCTGCTGTAAAATGCTTGATTTCGAGAGTGAGCGAAACTAATGAAAACATTGTTGGGGTAAAACCTAAAGGGAAAGACCTAGCACCAAATCCAATTTGCCATCTGATCTAACTTCTGGAGGCAGTCAAAATGAGCCTTAGAATTCTTCCCTACCTTATTCCTGTGCTGAGATACAGGCTGCTCCAACCTGCTGTAAAATGCTTGATTTCGAGAGTGAGCGAAACTAATGAAAACATTGTTGGGGTAAAACCTAAAGGGAAAGACCTAGCACCAAATCCAATTTGCCATCTGATCTAACTTCTGGAGGCAGTCAAAATGAGCCTTAGAATTCTTCCCTACCTTATTCCTGTGCTGAGATACAGGCTGCTCCAACCTGCTGTAAAATGCTTGATTTCGAGAGTGAGCGAAACTAATGAAAACATTGTTGGGGTAAAACCTAAAGGGAAAGACCTAGCACCAAATCCAATTTGCCATCTGATCTAACTTCTGGAGGCAGTCAAAATGAGCCTTAGAATTCTTCCCTACCTTATTCCTGTGCTGAGATACAGGCTGCTCCAACCTGCTGTAAAATGCTTGATTTCGAGAGTGAGCGAAACTAATGAAAACATTGTTGGGGTAAAACCTAAAGGGAAAGACCTAGCACCAAATCCAATTTGCCATCTGATCTAACTTCTGGAGGCAGTCAAAATGAGCCTTAGAATTCTTCCCTACCTTATTCCTGTGCTGAGATACAGGCTGCTCCAACCTGCTGTAAAATGCTTGATTTCGAGAGTGAGCGAAACTAATGAAAACATTGTTGGGGTAAAACCTAAAGGGAAAGACCTAGCACCAAATCCAATTTGCCATCTGATCTAACTTCTGGAGGCAGTCAAAATGAGCCTTAGAATTCTTCCCTACCTTATTCCTGTGCTGAGATACAGGCTGCTCCAACCTGCTGTAAAATGCTTGATTTCGAGAGTGAGCGAAACTAATGAAAACATTGTTGGGGTAAAACCTAAAGGGAAAGACCTAGCACCAAATCCAATTTGCCATCTGATCTAACTTCTGGAGGCAGTCAAAATGAGCCTTAGAATTCTTCCCTACCTTATTCCTGTGCTGAGATACAGGCTGCTCCAACCTGCTGTAAAATGCTTGATTTCGAGAGTGAGCGAAACTAATGAAAACATTGTTGGGGTAAAACCTAAAGGGAAAGACCTAGCACCAAATCCAATTTGCCATCTGATCTAACTTCTGGAGGCAGTCAAAATGAGCCTTAGAATTCTTCCCTACCTTATTCCTGTGCTGAGATACAGGCTGCTCCAACCTGCTGTAAAATGCTTGATTTCGAGAGTGAGCGAAACTAATGAAAACATTGTTGGGGTAAAACCTAAAGGGAAAGACCTAGCACCAAATCCAATTTGCCATCTGATCTAACTTCTGGAGGCAGTCAAAATGAGCCTTAGAATTCTTCCCTACCTTATTCCTGTGCTGAGATACAGGCTGCTCCAACCTGCTGTAAAATGCTTGATTTCGAGAGTGAGCGAAACTAATGAAAACATTGTTGGGGTAAAACCTAAAGGGAAAGACCTAGCACCAAATCCAATTTGCCATCTGATCTAACTTCTGGAGGCAGTCAAAATGAGCCTTAGAATTCTTCCCTACCTTATTCCTGTGCTGAGATACAGGCTGCTCCAACCTGCTGTAAAATGCTTGATTTCGAGAGTGAGCGAAACTAATGAAAACATTGTTGGGGTAAAACCTAAAGGGAAAGACCTAGCACCAAATCCAATTTGCCATCTGATCTAACTTCTGGAGGCAGTCAAAATGAGCCTTAGAATTCTTCCCTACCTTATTCCTGTGCTGAGATACAGGCTGCTCCAACCTGCTGTAAAATGCTTGATTTCGAGAGTGAGCGAAACTAATGAAAACATTGTTGGGGTAAAACCTAAAGGGAAAGACCTAGCACCAAATCCAATTTGCCATCTGATCTAACTTCTGGAGGCAGTCAAAATGAGCCTTAGAATTCTTCCCTACCTTATTCCTGTGCTGAGATACAGGCTGCTCCAACCTGCTGTAAAATGCTTGATTTCGAGAGTGAGCGAAACTAATGAAAACATTGTTGGGGTAAAACCTAAAGGGAAAGACCTAGCACCAAATCCAATTTGCCATCTGATCTAACTTCTGGAGGCAGTCAAAATGAGCCTTAGAATTCTTCCCTACCTTATTCCTGTGCTGAGATACAGGCTGCTCCAACCTGCTGTAAAATGCTTGATTTCGAGAGTGAGCGAAACTAATGAAAACATTGTTGGGGTAAAACCTAAAGGGAAAGACCTAGCACCAAATCCAATTTGCCATCTGATCTAACTTCTGGAGGCAGTCAAAATGAGCCTTAGAATTCTTCCCTACCTTATTCCTGTGCTGAGATACAGGCTGCTCCAACCTGCTGTAAAATGCTTGATTTCGAGAGTGAGCGAAACTAATGAAAACATTGTTGGGGTAAAACCTAAAGGGAAAGACCTAGCACCAAATCCAATTTGCCATCTGATCTAACTTCTGGAGGCAGTCAAAATGAGCCTTAGAATTCTTCCCTACCTTATTCCTGTGCTGAGATACAGGCTGCTCCAACCTGCTGTAAAATGCTTGATTTCGAGAGTGAGCGAAACTAATGAAAACATTGTTGGGGTAAAACCTAAAGGGAAAGACCTAGCACCAAATCCAATTTGCCATCTGATCTAACTTCTGGAGGCAGTCAAAATGAGCCTTAGAATTCTTCCCTACCTTATTCCTGTGCTGAGATACAGGCTGCTCCAACCTGCTGTAAAATGCTTGATTTCGAGAGTGAGCGAAACTAATGAAAACATTGTTGGGGTAAAACCTAAAGGGAAAGACCTAGCACCAAATCCAATTTGCCATCTGATCTAACTTCTGGAGGCAGTCAAAATGAGCCTTAGAATTCTTCCCTACCTTATTCCTGTGCTGAGATACAGGCTGCTCCAACCTGCTGTAAAATGCTTGATTTCGAGAGTGAGCGAAACTAATGAAAACATTGTTGGGGTAAAACCTAAAGGGAAAGACCTAGCACCAAATCCAATTTGCCATCTGATCTAACTTCTGGAGGCAGTCAAAATGAGCCTTAGAATTCTTCCCTACCTTATTCCTGTTAAAATGCTTGATTTCGAGAGTGAGGCGAAACTAATGAAAACATTGTTGGGGTAAACCTAAAGGGAAAGACCTAGCACCAATCCAATTTGCCATCTGATCTAACTTCTGGAGGCAGTCAAAATGAGCCTTAGAATTCTTCCCTACCTTATTCCTGTGCTGAGATACAGGGCTGCTCCAACCTGCTGTAAAATGCTTGATTTCGAGAGTGAGCGAAACTAATGAAAACATTGTTGGGGTAAAACCTAAAGGGAAAGACCTAGCACCAAATCCAATTTGCCATCTGATCTAACTTCTGGAGGCAGTCAAAATGAGCCTTAGAATTCTTCCCTACCTTATTCCTGTGCTGAGATACAGGCTGCTCCAACCTGCTGTAAAATGCTTGATTTCGAGAGTGAGCGAAACTAATGAAAACATTGTTGGGGTAAAACCTAAAGGGAAAGACCTAGCACCAAATCCAATTTGCCATCTGATCTAACTTCTGGAGGCAGTCAAAATGAGCCTTAGAATTCTTCCCTACCTTATTCCTGTGCTGAGATACAGGCTGCTCCAACCTGCTGTAAAATGCTTGATTTCGAGAGTGAGCGAAACTAATGAAAACATTGTTGGGGTAAAACCGTAAAGGGAAAAGACCTAGCACCAAATCCAATTTGCCATCTGATCTAACTTCTGGAGGCAGTCAAAATGAGCCTTAGAATTCTTCCCTACCTTATTCCTGTGCTGAGATACAGGCTGCTCCAACCTGCTGTAAAATGCTTGATTTCGAGAGTGAGCGAAACTAATGAAAAACATTGTTGGGGTAAAACCTAAAGGGAAAGACCTAGCACCAAATCCAATTTGCCATCTGATCTAACTTCTGGAGGCAGTCAAAATGAGCCTTAGAATTCTTCCCTACCTTATTCCTGTGCTGAGATACAGGCTGCTCCAACCTGCTGTGAAATGCTTGATCTTCGAGAGTGAGCGAAACTAATGAAAACATTGTTGGGGTAAAACCTAAAGGGAAAGACCTAGCACCAAATCCAATTTGCCATCTGATCTAACTTCTGGAGGCAGTCAAAATGAGCCTTAGAATTCTTCCCTACCTTATTCCTGTGCTGAGATACAGGCTGCTCCAACCTGCTGTGAAATGCTTGATTTCGAGAGTGAGCGAAACTAATGAAAACATTGTTGGGGTAAAACCTAAAGGGAAAGACCTAGCACCAAATCCAATTTGCCATCTGATCTAACTTCTGGAGGCAGTCAAAATGAGCCTTAGAATTCTTCCCTACCTTATTCCTGTGCTGAGATACAGGCTGCTCCAACCTGCTGTAAAATGCTTGATTTCGAGAGTGAGCGAAAACTAATGAAAACATTGTTGGGGTAAAACCTAAAGGGAAAGAGCCTAGCACCAAATCCAATTTGCCATCTGATACTAACTTCTGGAGGCAGTCAAAAATGAGCCTTAGAATTCTTCCCTACCTTATTCCTGTGCTGAGATACAGGCTGCTCCAACCTGCTGTAAAATGCTTGATTTCGAGAGTGAGCGAAACTAATGAAAACATTGTTGGGGTAAAACCTAAAGGGAAAGACCTAGCACCAAATCCAATTTGCCATCTGATCTAACTTCTGGAGGCAGTCAAAATGAGCCTTAGAATTCTTCCCTACCTTATTCCTGTGCTGAGATACAGGCTGCTCCAACCTGCTGTAAAATGCTTGATTTCGAGGAGTTGAGCGAAACTAATGAAAACATTGTTGGGGTAAAACCTAAAGGGAAAGACCTAGCACCAAATCCAATTTGCCATCTGATCTAACTTCTGGAGGCAGTCAAAATGAGCCTTAGAATTCTTCCCTACCTTATTCCTGTGCTGAGATACAGGCTGCTCCAACCTGCTGTAAAATGCTTGATTTCGAGAGTGAGCGAAACTAATGAAAACATTGTTGGGGTAAAACCTAAAGGGAAAGACCTAGCACCAAATCCAATTTGCCATCTGATCTAACTTCTGGAGGCAGTCAAAATGAGCCTTAGAATTCTTCCCTACCTTATTCCTGTGCTGAGATACAGGCTGCTCCAACCTGCTGTAAAATGCTTGATTTCGAGAGTGAGCGAAACTAATGAAAACATTGTTGGGGTAAACCTAAAGGGAAAGACCTAGCACCAAATCCAATTTGCCATCTGATCTAACTTCTGGAGGCAGTCAAAATGAGCCTTAGAATTCTTCCCTACCCGTATTCCTGTGCTGAGATACAGGCTGCTCCAACCTGCTGTAAAATGCTTGATTTCGAGAGTGAGCGAAACTAATGAAAACATTGTTGGGGTAAAACCTAAAGGGAAAGACCTAGCACCAAATCCAATTTGCCATCTGATCTAACTTCTGGAGGCAGTCAAAATGAGCCTTAGAATTCTTCCCTACCTTATTCCTGTGGTCTGAGATACAGGCTGCTCCAACCTGCTGTAAAATGCTTGATTTCGAGGAGTGAGCGAAACTAATGAAAACATTGTTGGGGTAAAACCTAAAGGGAAAGACCTAGCACCAAATCCAATTTGCCATCTGATCTAACTTCTGGAGGCGAGTCAAAATGAGGCCTAGAATTCTTCCCTACCTTATTCCTGTGCTGAGATACAGGCTGCTCCAACCTGCTGTAAAATGCTTGATTTCGAGAGTGAGCGAAACTAATGAAAACATTGTTGGGGTAAAACCTAAAGGGAAAGACCTAGCACCAAATCCAATTTGCCATCTGATCTAACTTCTGGAGGCAGTCAAAATGAGCCTTAGAATTCTTCCCTACCTTATTCCTGTGCTGAGATACAGGCTGCTCCAACCTGCTGTAAAATGCTTGATTTCGAGAGTGAGCGAAAACTAATGAAAACATTGTTGGGGTAAAACCTAAAGGGAAAGACCTAGCACCAAATCCAATTTGCCATCTGATCTAACTTCTGGAGGCAGTCAAAATGAGCCTTAGAATTCTTCCCTACCTTATTCCTGTGCTGAGATACAGGCTGCTCCAACCTGCTGTAAAATGCTTGATTTCGAGAGTGAGCGAAACTAATGAAAACATTGTTGGGGTAAAAACCTAAAGGGAAAGACCTTTCGAGAGTGAGCGAAACTAATGAAAACATTGTTGGGGTAAAACCTAAAGGGAAAGACCTAGCACCAAATCCAATTTGCCATCTGATCTAACTTCTGGAGGCAGTCAAAATGAGCCTTAGAATTCTTCCCTACCTTATTCCTGTGCTGAGATACAGGCTGCTCCAACCTGCTGTAAAATGCTTGATTTCGAGAGTGAGCGAAACTAATGAAAACATTGTTGGGGTAAAACCTAAAGGGAAAGACCTAGCACCAAATCCAATTTGCCATCTGATCTAACTTCTGGAGGCAGTCAAAATGAGCCTTAGAATTCTTCCCTACCTTATTCCTGTGCTGAGATACAGGCTGCTCCAACCTGCTGTAAAATGCTTGATTTCGAGAGTGAGCGAAACTAATGAAAACATTGTTGGGGTAAAACCTAAAGGGAAAGACCTAGCACCAAATCCAATTTGCCATCTGATCTAACTTCTGGAGGCAGTCAAAATGAGCCTTAGAATTCTTCCCTACCTTATTCCTGTGCTGAGATACAGGCTGCTCCAACCTGCTGTAAAATGCTTGATTTCGAGAGTGAGCGAAACTAATGAAAACATTGTTGGGGTAAAACCTAAAGGGAAAGACCTAGCACCAAATCCAATTTGCCATCTGATCTAACTTCTGGAGGCAGTCAAAATGAGCCTTAGAATTCTTCCCTACCTTATTCCTGTGCTGAGATACAGGCTGCTCCAACCTGCTGTAAAATGCTTGATTTCGAGAGTGAGCGAAACTAATGAAAACATTGTTGGGGTAAAACCTAAAGGGAAAGACCTAGCACCAAATCCAATTTGCCATCTGATCTAACTTCTGGAGGCAGTCAAAATGAGCCTTAGAATTCTTCCCTACCTTATTCCTGTGCTGAGATACAGGCTGCTCCAACCTGCTGTAAAATGCTTGATTTCGAGAGTGAGCGAAACTAATGAAAACATTGTTGGGGTAAAACCTAAAGGGAAAGACCTAGCACCAAATCCAATTTGCCATCTGATCTAACTTCTGGAGGCAGTCAAAATGAGCCTTAGAATTCTTCCCTACCTTATTCCTGTGCTGAGATACAGGCTGCTCCAACCTGCTGTAAAATGCTTGATTTCGAGAGTGAGCGAAACTAATGAAAACATTGTTGGGGTAAAACCTAAAGGGAAAGACCTAGCACCAAATCCAATTTGCCATCTGATCTAACTTCTGGAGGCAGTCAAAATGAGCCTTAGAATTCTTCCCTACCTTATTCCTGTGCTGAGATACAGGCTGCTCCAACCTGCTGTAAAATGCTTGATTTCGAGAGTGAGCGAAACTAATGAAAACATTGTTGGGGTAAAACCTAAAGGGAAAGACCTAGCACCAAATCCAATTTGCCATCTGATCTAACTTCTGGAGGCAGTCAAAATGAGCCTTAGAATTCTTCCCTACCTTATTCCTGTGCTGAGATACAGGCTGCTCCAACCTGCTGTAAAATGCTTGATTTCGAGAGTGAGCGAAACTAATGAAAACATTGTTGGGGTAAAACCTAAAGGGAAAGACCTAGCACCAAATCCAATTTGCCATCTGATCTAACTTCTGGAGGCAGTCAAAATGAGCCTTAGAATTCTTCCCTACCTTATTCCTGTGCTGAGATACAGGCTGCTCCAACCTGCTGTAAAATGCTTGATTTCGAGAGTGAGCGAAACTAATGAAAACATTGTTGGGGTAAAACCTAAAGGGAAAGACCTAGCACCAAATCCAATTTGCCATCTGATCTAACTTCTGGAGGCAGTCAAAATGAGCCTTAGAATTCTTCCCTACCTTATTCCTGTGCTGAGATACAGGCTGCTCCAACCTGCTGTAAAATGCTTGATTTCGAGAGTGAGCGAAACTAATGAAAACATTGTTGGGGTAAAACCTAAAGGGAAAGACCTAGCACCAAATCCAATTTGCCATCTGATCTAACTTCTGGAGGCAGTCAAAATGAGCCTTAGAATTCTTCCCTACCTTATTCCTGTGCTGAGATACAGGCTGCTCCAACCTGCTGTAAAATGCTTGATTTCGAGAGTGAGCGAAACTAATGAAAACATTGTTGGGGTAAAACCTAAAGGGAAAGACCTAGCACCAAATCCAATTTGCCATCTGATCTAACTTCTGGAGGCAGTCAAAATGAGCCTTAGAATTCTTCCCTACCTTATTCCTGTGCTGAGATACAGGCTGCTCCAACCTGCTGTAAAATGCTTGATTTCGAGAGTGAGCGAAACTAATGAAAACATTGTTGGGGTAAAACCTAAAGGGAAAGACCTAGCACCAAATCCAATTTGCCATCTGATCTAACTTCTGGAGGCAGTCAAAATGAGCCTTAGAATTCTTCCCTACCTTATTCCTGTGCTGAGATACAGGCTGCTCCAACCTGCTGTAAAATGCTTGATTTCGAGAGTGAGCGAAACTAATGAAAACATTGTTGGGGTAAAACCTAAAGGGAAAGACCTAGCACCAAATCCAATTTGCCATCTGATCTAACTTCTGGAGGCAGTCAAAATGAGCCTTAGAATTCTTCCCTACCTTATTCCTGTGCTGAGATACAGGCTGCTCCAACCTGCTGTAAAATGCTTGATTTCGAGAGTGAGCGAAACTAATGAAAACATTGTTGGGGTAAAACCTAAAGGGAAAGACCTAGCACCAAATCCAATTTGCCATCTGATCTAACTTCTGGAGGCAGTCAAAATGAGCCTTAGAATTCTTCCCTACCTTATTCCTGTGCTGAGATACAGGCTGCTCCAACCTGCTGTAAAATGCTTGATTTCGAGAGTGAGCGAAACTAATGAAAACATTGTTGGGGTAAAACCTAAAGGGAAAGACCTAGCACCAAATCCAATTTGCCATCTGATCTAACTTCTGGAGGCAGTCAAAATGAGCCTTAGAATTCTTCCCTACCTTATTCCTGTGCTGAGATACAGGCTGCTCCAACCTGCTGTAAAATGCTTGATTTCGAGAGTGAGCGAAACTAATGAAAACATTGTTGGGGTAAAACCTAAAGGGAAAGACCTAGCACCAAATCCAATTTGCCATCTGATCTAACTTCTGGAGGCAGTCAAAATGAGCCTTAGAATTCTTCCCTACCTTATTCCTGTGCTGAGATACAGGCTGCTCCAACCTGCTGTAAAATGCTTGATTTCGAGAGTGAGCGAAACTAATGAAAACATTGTTGGGGTAAAACCTAAAGGGAAAGACCTAGCACCAAATCCAATTTGCCATCTGATCTAACTTCTGGAGGCAGTCAAAATGAGCCTTAGAATTCTTCCCTACCTTATTCCTGTGCTGAGATACAGGCTGCTCCAACCTGCTGTAAAATGCTTGATTTCGAGAGTGAGCGAAACTAATGAAAACATTGTTGGGGTAAAACCTAAAGGGAAAGACCTAGCACCAAATCCAATTTGCCATCTGATCTAACTTCTGGAGGCAGTCAAAATGAGCCTTAGAATTCTTCCCTACCTTATTCCTGTGCTGAGATACAGGCTGCTCCAACCTGCTGTAAAATGCTTGATTTCGAGAGTGAGCGAAACTAATGAAAACATTGTTGGGGTAAAACCTAAAGGGAAAGACCTAGCACCAAATCCAATTTGCCATCTGATCTAACTTCTGGAGGCAGTCAAAATGAGCCTTAGAATTCTTCCCTACCTTATTCCTGTGCTGAGATACAGGCTGCTCCAACCTGCTGTAAAATGCTTGATTTCGAGAGTGAGCGAAACTAATGAAAACATTGTTGGGGTAAAACCTAAAGGGAAAGACCTAGCACCAAATCCAATTTGCCATCTGATCTAACTTCTGGAGGCAGTCAAAATGAGCCTTAGAATTCTTCCCTACCTTATTCCTGTGCTGAGATACAGGCTGCTCCAACCTGCTGTAAAATGCTTGATTTCGAGAGTGAGCGAAACTAATGAAAACATTGTTGGGGTAAAACCTAAAGGGAAAGACCTAGCACCAAATCCAATTTGCCATCTGATCTAACTTCTGGAGGCAGTCAAAATGAGCCTTAGAATTCTTCCCTACCTTATTCCTGTGCTGAGATACAGGCTGCTCCAACCTGCTGTAAAATGCTTGATTTCGAGAGTGAGCGAAACTAATGAAAACATTGTTGGGGTAAAACCTAAAGGGAAAGACCTAGCACCAAATCCAATTTGCCATCTGATCTAACTTCTGGAGGCAGTCAAAATGAGCCTTAGAATTCTTCCCTACCTTATTCCTGTGCTGAGATACAGGCTGCTCCAACCTGCTGTAAAATGCTTGATTTCGAGAGTGAGCGAAACTAATGAAAACATTGTTGGGGTAAAACCTAAAGGGAAAGACCTAGCACCAAATCCAATTTGCCATCTGATCTAACTTCTGGAGGCAGTCAAAATGAGCCTTAGAATTCTTCCCTACCTTATTCCTGTGCTGAGATACAGGCTGCTCCAACCTGCTGTAAAATGCTTGATTTCGAGAGTGAGCGAAACTAATGAAAACATTGTTGGGGTAAAACCTAAAGGGAAAGACCTAGCACCAAATCCAATTTGCCATCTGATCTAACTTCTGGAGGCAGTCAAAATGAGCCTTAGAATTCTTCCCTACCTTATTCCTGTGCTGAGATACAGGCTGCTCCAACCTGCTGTAAAATGCTTGATTTCGAGAGTGAGCGAAACTAATGAAAACATTGTTGGGGTAAAACCTAAAGGGAAAGACCTAGCACCAAATCCAATTTGCCATCTGATCTAACTTCTGGAGGCAGTCAAAATGAGCCTTAGAATTCTTCCCTACCTTATTCCTGTGCTGAGATACAGGCTGCTCCAACCTGCTGTAAAATGCTTGATTTCGAGAGTGAGCGAAACTAATGAAAACATTGTTGGGGTAAAACCTAAAGGGAAAGACCTAGCACCAAATCCAATTTGCCATCTGATCTAACTTCTGGAGGCAGTCAAAATGAGCCTTAGAATTCTTCCCTACCTTATTCCTGTGCTGAGATACAGGCTGCTCCAACCTGCTGTAAAATGCTTGATTTCGAGAGTGAGCGAAACTAATGAAAACATTGTTGGGGTAAAACCTAAAGGGAAAGACCTAGCACCAAATCCAATTTGCCATCTGATCTAACTTCTGGAGGCAGTCAAAATGAGCCTTAGAATTCTTCCCTACCTTATTCCTGTGCTGAGATACAGGCTGCTCCAACCTGCTGTAAAATGCTTGATTTCGAGAGTGAGCGAAACTAATGAAAACATTGTTGGGGTAAAACCTAAAGGGAAAGACCTAGCACCAAATCCAATTTGCCATCTGATCTAACTTCTGGAGGCAGTCAAAATGAGCCTTAGAATTCTTCCCTACCTTATTCCTGTGCTGAGATACAGGCTGCTCCAACCTGCTGTAAAATGCTTGATTTCGAGAGTGAGCGAAACTAATGAAAACATTGTTGGGGTAAAACCTAAAGGGAAAGACCTAGCACCAAATCCAATTTGCCATCTGATCTAACTTCTGGAGGCAGTCAAAATGAGCCTTAGAATTCTTCCCTACCTTATTCCTGTGCTGAGATACAGGCTGCTCCAACCTGCTGTAAAATGCTTGATTTCGAGAGTGAGCGAAACTAATGAAAACATTGTTGGGGTAAAACCTAAAGGGAAAGACCTAGCACCAAATCCAATTTGCCATCTGATCTAACTTCTGGAGGCAGTCAAAATGAGCCTTAGAATTCTTCCCTACCTTATTCCTGTGCTGAGATACAGGCTGCTCCAACCTGCTGTAAAATGCTTGATTTCGAGAGTGAGCGAAACTAATGAAAACATTGTTGGGGTAAAACCTAAAGGGAAAGACCTAGCACCAAATCCAATTTGCCATCTGATCTAACTTCTGGAGGCAGTCAAAATGAGCCTTAGAATTCTTCCCTACCTTATTCCTGTGCTGAGATACAGGCTGCTCCAACCTGCTGTAAAATGCTTGATTTCGAGAGTGAGCGAAACTAATGAAAACATTGTTGGGGTAAAACCTAAAGGGAAAGACCTAGCACCAAATCCAATTTGCCATCTGATCTAACTTCTGGAGGCAGTCAAAATGAGCCTTAGAATTCTTCCCTACCTTATTCCTGTGCTGAGATACAGGCTGCTCCAACCTGCTGTAAAATGCTTGATTTCGAGAGTGAGCGAAACTAATGAAAACATTGTTGGGGTAAAACCTAAAGGGAAAGACCTAGCACCAAATCCAATTTGCCATCTGATCTAACTTCTGGAGGCAGTCAAAATGAGCCTTAGAATTCTTCCCTACCTTATTCCTGTGCTGAGATACAGGCTGCTCCAACCTGCTGTAAAATGCTTGATTTCGAGAGTGAGCGAAACTAATGAAAACATTGTTGGGGTAAAACCTAAAGGGAAAGACCTAGCACCAAATCCAATTTGCCATCTGATCTAACTTCTGGAGGCAGTCAAAATGAGCCTTAGAATTCTTCCCTACCTTATTCCTGTGCTGAGATACAGGCTGCTCCAACCTGCTGTAAAATGCTTGATTTCGAGAGTGAGCGAAACTAATGAAAACATTGTTGGGGTAAAACCTAAAGGGAAAGACCTAGCACCAAATCCAATTTGCCATCTGATCTAACTTCTGGAGGCAGTCAAAATGAGCCTTAGAATTCTTCCCTACCTTATTCCTGTGCTGAGATACAGGCTGCTCCAACCTGCTGTAAAATGCTTGATTTCGAGAGTGAGCGAAACTAATGAAAACATTGTTGGGGTAAAACCTAAAGGGAAAGACCTAGCACCAAATCCAATTTGCCATCTGATCTAACTTCTGGAGGCAGTCAAAATGAGCCTTAGAATTCTTCCCTACCTTATTCCTGTGCTGAGATACAGGCTGCTCCAACCTGCTGTAAAATGCTTGATTTCGAGAGTGAGCGAAACTAATGAAAACATTGTTGGGGTAAAACCTAAAGGGAAAGACCTAGCACCAAATCCAATTTGCCATCTGATCTAACTTCTGGAGGCAGTCAAAATGAGCCTTAGAATTCTTCCCTACCTTATTCCTGTGCTGAGATACAGGCTGCTCCAACCTGCTGTAAAATGCTTGATTTCGAGAGTGAGCGAAACTAATGAAAACATTGTTGGGGTAAAACCTAAAGGGAAAGACCTAGCACCAAATCCAATTTGCCATCTGATCTAACTTCTGGAGGCAGTCAAAATGAGCCTTAGAATTCTTCCCTACCTTATTCCTGTGCTGAGATACAGGCTGCTCCAACCTGCTGTAAAATGCTTGATTTCGAGAGTGAGCGAAACTAATGAAAACATTGTTGGGGTAAAACCTAAAGGGAAAGACCTAGCACCAAATCCAATTTGCCATCTGATCTAACTTCTGGAGGCAGTCAAAATGAGCCTTAGAATTCTTCCCTACCTTATTCCTGTGCTGAGATACAGGCTGCTCCAACCTGCTGTAAAATGCTTGATTTCGAGAGTGAGCGAAACTAATGAAAACATTGTTGGGGTAAAACCTAAAGGGAAAGACCTAGCACCAAATCCAATTTGCCATCTGATCTAACTTCTGGAGGCAGTCAAAATGAGCCTTAGAATTCTTCCCTACCTTATTCCTGTGCTGAGATACAGGCTGCTCCAACCTGCTGTAAAATGCTTGATTTCGAGAGTGAGCGAAACTAATGAAAACATTGTTGGGGTAAAACCTAAAGGGAAAGACCTAGCACCAAATCCAATTTGCCATCTGATCTAACTTCTGGAGGCAGTCAAAATGAGCCTTAGAATTCTTCCCTACCTTATTCCTGTGCTGAGATACAGGCTGCTCCAACCTGCTGTAAAATGCTTGATTTCGAGAGTGAGCGAAACTAATGAAAACATTGTTGGGGTAAAACCTAAAGGGAAAGACCTAGCACCAAATCCAATTTGCCATCTGATCTAACTTCTGGAGGCAGTCAAAATGAGCCTTAGAATTCTTCCCTACCTTATTCCTGTGCTGAGATACAGGCTGCTCCAACCTGCTGTAAAATGCTTGATTTCGAGAGTGAGCGAAACTAATGAAAACATTGTTGGGGTAAAACCTAAAGGGAAAGACCTAGCACCAAATCCAATTTGCCATCTGATCTAACTTCTGGAGGCAGTCAAAATGAGCCTTAGAATTCTTCCCTACCTTATTCCTGTGCTGAGATACAGGCTGCTCCAACCTGCTGTAAAATGCTTGATTTCGAGAGTGAGCGAAACTAATGAAAACATTGTTGGGGTAAAACCTAAAGGGAAAGACCTAGCACCAAATCCAATTTGCCATCTGATCTAACTTCTGGAGGCAGTCAAAATGAGCCTTAGAATTCTTCCCTACCTTATTCCTGTGCTGAGATACAGGCTGCTCCAACCTGCTGTAAAATGCTTGATTTCGAGAGTGAGCGAAACTAATGAAAACATTGTTGGGGTAAAACCTAAAGGGAAAGACCTAGCACCAAATCCAATTTGCCATCTGATCTAACTTCTGGAGGCAGTCAAAATGAGCCTTAGAATTCTTCCCTACCTTATTCCTGTGCTGAGATACAGGCTGCTCCAACCTGCTGTAAAATGCTTGATTTCGAGAGTGAGCGAAACTAATGAAAACATTGTTGGGGTAAAACCTAAAGGGAAAGACCTAGCACCAAATCCAATTTGCCATCTGATCTAACTTCTGGAGGCAGTCAAAATGAGCCTTAGAATTCTTCCCTACCTTATTCCTGTGCTGAGATACAGGCTGCTCCAACCTGCTGTAAAATGCTTGATTTCGAGAGTGAGCGAAACTAATGAAAACATTGTTGGGGTAAAACCTAAAGGGAAAGACCTAGCACCAAATCCAATTTGCCATCTGATCTAACTTCTGGAGGCAGTCAAAATGAGCCTTAGAATTCTTCCCTACCTTATTCCTGTGCTGAGATACAGGCTGCTCCAACCTGCTGTAAAATGCTTGATTTCGAGAGTGAGCGAAACTAATGAAAACATTGTTGGGGTAAAACCTAAAGGGAAAGACCTAGCACCAAATCCAATTTGCCATCTGATCTAACTTCTGGAGGCAGTCAAAATGAGCCTTAGAATTCTTCCCTACCTTATTCCTGTGCTGAGATACAGGCTGCTCCAACCTGCTGTAAAATGCTTGATTTCGAGAGTGAGCGAAACTAATGAAAACATTGTTGGGGTAAAACCTAAAGGGAAAGACCTAGCACCAAATCCAATTTGCCATCTGATCTAACTTCTGGAGGCAGTCAAAATGAGCCTTAGAATTCTTCCCTACCTTATTCCTGTGCTGAGATACAGGCTGCTCCAACCTGCTGTAAAATGCTTGATTTCGAGAGTGAGCGAAACTAATGAAAACATTGTTGGGGTAAAACCTAAAGGGAAAGACCTAGCACCAAATCCAATTTGCCATCTGATCTAACTTCTGGAGGCAGTCAAAATGAGCCTTAGAATTCTTCCCTACCTTATTCCTGTGCTGAGATACAGGCTGCTCCAACCTGCTGTAAAATGCTTGATTTCGAGAGTGAGCGAAACTAATGAAAACATTGTTGGGGTAAAACCTAAAGGGAAAGACCTAGCACCAAATCCAATTTGCCATCTGATCTAACTTCTGGAGGCAGTCAAAATGAGCCTTAGAATTCTTCCCTACCTTATTCCTGTGCTGAGATACAGGCTGCTCCAACCTGCTGTAAAATGCTTGATTTCGAGAGTGAGCGAAACTAATGAAAACATTGTTGGGGTAAAACCTAAAGGGAAAGACCTAGCACCAAATCCAATTTGCCATCTGATCTAACTTCTGGAGGCAGTCAAAATGAGCCTTAGAATTCTTCCCTACCTTATTCCTGTGCTGAGATACAGGCTGCTCCAACCTGCTGTAAAATGCTTGATTTCGAGAGTGAGCGAAACTAATGAAAACATTGTTGGGGTAAAACCTAAAGGGAAAGACCTAGCACCAAATCCAATTTGCCATCTGATCTAACTTCTGGAGGCAGTCAAAATGAGCCTTAGAATTCTTCCCTACCTTATTCCTGTGCTGAGATACAGGCTGCTCCAACCTGCTGTAAAATGCTTGATTTCGAGAGTGAGCGAAACTAATGAAAACATTGTTGGGGTAAAACCTAAAGGGAAAGACCTAGCACCAAATCCAATTTGCCATCTGATCTAACTTCTGGAGGCAGTCAAAATGAGCCTTAGAATTCTTCCCTACCTTATTCCTGTGCTGAGATACAGGCTGCTCCAACCTGCTGTAAAATGCTTGATTTCGAGAGTGAGCGAAACTAATGAAAACATTGTTGGGGTAAAACCTAAAGGGAAAGACCTAGCACCAAATCCAATTTGCCATCTGATCTAACTTCTGGAGGCAGTCAAAATGAGCCTTAGAATTCTTCCCTACCTTATTCCTGTGCTGAGATACAGGCTGCTCCAACCTGCTGTAAAATGCTTGATTTCGAGAGTGAGCGAAACTAATGAAAACATTGTTGGGGTAAAACCTAAAGGGAAAGACCTAGCACCAAATCCAATTTGCCATCTGATCTAACTTCTGGAGGCAGTCAAAATGAGCCTTAGAATTCTTCCCTACCTTATTCCTGTGCTGAGATACAGGCTGCTCCAACCTGCTGTAAAATGCTTGATTTCGAGAGTGAGCGAAACTAATGAAAACATTGTTGGGGTAAAACCTAAAGGGAAAGACCTAGCACCAAATCCAATTTGCCATCTGATCTAACTTCTGGAGGCAGTCAAAATGAGCCTTAGAATTCTTCCCTACCTTATTCCTGTGCTGAGATACAGGCTGCTCCAACCTGCTGTAAAATGCTTGATTTCGAGAGTGAGCGAAACTAATGAAAACATTGTTGGGGTAAAACCTAAAGGGAAAGACCTAGCACCAAATCCAATTTGCCATCTGATCTAACTTCTGGAGGCAGTCAAAATGAGCCTTAGAATTCTTCCCTACCTTATTCCTGTGCTGAGATACAGGCTGCTCCAACCTGCTGTAAAATGCTTGATTTCGAGAGTGAGCGAAACTAATGAAAACATTGTTGGGGTAAAACCTAAAGGGAAAGACCTAGCACCAAATCCAATTTGCCATCTGATCTAACTTCTGGAGGCAGTCAAAATGAGCCTTAGAATTCTTCCCTACCTTATTCCTGTGCTGAGATACAGGCTGCTCCAACCTGCTGTAAAATGCTTGATTTCGAGAGTGAGCGAAACTAATGAAAACATTGTTGGGGTAAAACCTAAAGGGAAAGACCTAGCACCAAATCCAATTTGCCATCTGATCTAACTTCTGGAGGCAGTCAAAATGAGCCTTAGAATTCTTCCCTACCTTATTCCTGTGCTGAGATACAGGCTGCTCCAACCTGCTGTAAAATGCTTGATTTCGAGAGTGAGCGAAACTAATGAAAACATTGTTGGGGTAAAACCTAAAGGGAAAGACCTAGCACCATGAGTAGGATTGCCATCTGATCTAACTTCTGGAGGCAGTCAAAATGAGCCTTAGAATTCTTCCCTACCTTATTCCTGTGCTGAGATACAGGCTGCTCCAACCTGCTGTAAAATGCTTGATTTCGAGAGTGAGCAAAACTAATGAAAACATTGTTGGGGGTAAAACCTAAAGGGAAAGACCTAGCACCAAATCCAATTTGCCATCTGATCTAACTTCTGGAGGCAGTCAAAATGAGCCTTAGAATTCTTCCCTACCTTATTCCTGTGCTGAGATACAGGCTGCTCCAACCTGCTGTAAATATGCTTGATTTCGAGAGTGAGCGAAACTAATGAAAACATTGTTGGGGTAAAACCTAAAGGGAAAGACCTAGCACCAAATCCAATTTGCCATCTGATCTAACTTCTGGAGGCAGTCAAAATGAGCCTTAGAATTCTTCCCTACCTTATTCCTGTGCTGAGATACAGGCTGCTCCAACCTGCTGTAAAATGCTTGATTTCGAGAGTGAGCGAAACTAATGAAAACATTGTTGGGGTAAAACCTAAAGGGAAAGACCTAGCACCAAATCCAATTTGCCATCTGATCTAACTTCTGGAGGCAGTCAAAATGAGCCTTAGAATTCTTCCCTACCTTATTCCTGTGCTGAGATACAGGCTGCTCCAACCTGCTGTAAAATGCTTGATTTCGAGAGTGAGCGAAACTAATGAAAACATTGTTGGGGTAAAACCTAAAGGGAAAGACCTAGCACCAAATCCAATTTGCCATCTGATCTAACTTCTGGAGGCAGTCAAAATGAGCCTTAGAATTCTTCCCTACCTTATTCCTGTGCTGAGATACAGGCTGCTCCAACCTGCTGTAAAATGCTTGATTTCGAGAGTGAGCGAAACTAATGAAAACATTGTTGGGGTAAAACCTAAAGGGAAAGACCTAGCACCAAATCCAATTTGCCATCTGATCTAACTTCTGGAGGCAGTCAAAATGATCCTTAGAATTCTTCCCTACCTTATTCCTGTGCTGAGATACAGGCTGCTCCAACCTGCTGTAAAATGCTTGATTTCGAGAGTGAGCGAAACTAATGAAAACATTGTTGGGGTAAAACCTAAAGGGAAAGGACCTAGCACCAAATCCAATTTGCCATCTGATCTAACTTCTGGAGGCAGTCAAAATGAGCCTTAGAATTCTTCCCTACCTTATTCCTGTGCTGAGATACAGGCTGCTCCAACCTGCTGTAAAATGCTTGATTTCGAGAGTGAGCGAAACTAATGAAAACATTGTTGGGGTAAAAACCTAAAGGGAAAGACCTAGCACCAAATCCAATTTGCCATCTGATCTAACTTCTGGAGGCAGTCAAAATGAGCCTTAGAATTCTTCCCTACCTTATTCCTGTGCTGAGATACAGGCTGCTCCAACCTGCTGTAAAATGCTTGATTTCGAGAGTGAGCGAAAACTAATGAAAACATTGTTGGGGTAAAACCTAAAGGGAAAGACCTAGCACCAAATCCAATTTGCCATCTGATCTAACTTCTGGAGGCAGTCAAAATGAGCCTTAGAATTCTTCCCTACCTTATTCCTGTGCTGAGATACAGGCTGCTCCAACCTGCTGTAAAATGCTTGATTTCGAGAGTGAGCGAAACTAATGAAAACATTGTTGGGGTAAAACCTAAAGGGAAAGACCTAGCACCAAATCCAATTTGCCATCTGATCTAACTTCTGGAGGCAGTCAAAATGATCCTTAGAATTCTTCCCTACCTTATTCCTGTGCTGAGATACAGGCTGCTCCAACCTGCTGTAAAATGCTTGATTTCGAGAGTGAGCGAAACTAATGAAAACATTGTTGGGGTAAAACCTAAAGGGAAAGACCTAGCACCAAATCCAATTTGCCATCTGATCTAACTTCTGGAGGCAGTCAAAATGAGCCTTAGAATTCTTCCCTACCTTATTCCTGTGCTGAGATACAGGCTGCTCCAACCTGCTGTAAAATGCTTGATTTCGAGAGTGAGCGAAACTAATGAAAACATTGTTGGGGTAAAACCTAAAGGGAAAGACCTAGCACCAAATCCAATTTGCCATCTGATCTAACTTCTTGGAGGCAGTCAAAATGATCCTTAGAATTCTTCCCTACCTTATTCCTGTGCTGAGATACAGGCTGCTCCAACCTGCTGTAAAATGCTTGATTTCGAGAGTGAGCGAAACTAATGAAAACATTGTTGGGGTAAAACCTAAAGGGAAAGACCTAGCACCAAATCCAATTTGCCATCTGATCTAACTTCTGGAGGCAGTCAAAATGATCCTTAGAATTCTTCCCTACCTTATTCCTGTGCTGAGATACAGGCTGCTCCAACCTGCTGTAAAATGCTTGATTTTCGAGAGTGAGCGAAACTAATGAAAACATTGTTGGGGTAAAACCTAAAGGGAAAGACCTAGCACCAAATCCAATTTGCCATCTGATCTAACTTCTGGAGGCAGTCAAAATGAGCCTTAGAATTCTTCCCTACCTTATTCCTGTGCTGAGATACAGGCTGCTCCAACCTGCTGTAAAATGCTTGATTTCGAGAGTGAGCGAAACTAATGAAAAGATTGTTGGGGTAAAACCTAAAGGGAAAGACCTAGCACCAAATCCAATTTGCCATCTGATCTAACTTCTGGAGGCAGTCTAAATGAGCCTTAGAATTCTTCCCTACCTTATTCCTGTGCTGAGATACAGGCTGCTCCAACCTGCTGTAAAATGCTTGATTTCGAGAGTGAGCGAAACTAATGAAAACATTGTTGGGGTAAAACCTAAAGGGAAAGACCTAGCACCAAATCCAATTTGCCATCTGATCTAACTTCTGGAGGCAGTCAAAATGAGCCTTAGAATTCTTCCCTACCTTATTCCTGTGCTGAGATACAGGCTGCTCCAACCTGCTGTAAAATGCTTGATTTCGAGAGTGAGCGAAACTAATGAAAACATTGTTGGGGTAAAACCTAAAGGGAAAGACCTAGCACCAAATCCAATTTGCCATCTGGTCTAACTTCTGGAGGCAGTCAAAATGATCCTTAGAATTCTTCCCTACCTTATTCCTGTGCTGAGATACAGGCTGCTCCAACCTGCTGTAAAATGCTTGATTTCGAGAGTGAGCGAAACTAATGAAAACATTGTTGGGGTAAAACCTAAAGGGAAAGACCTAGCACCAAATCCAATTTGCCATCTGATCTAACTTCTGGAGGCAGTCAAAATGAGCCTTAGAATTCTTCCCTACCTTATTCCTGTGCTGAGATACAGGCTGCTCCAACCTGCTGTAAAATGCTTGATTTCGAGAGTGAGCGAAACTAATGAAAACATTGTTGGGGTAAAACCTAAAGGGAAAGACCTAGCACCAAATCCAATTTGCCATCTGATCTAACTTCTGGAGGCAGTCAAAATGAGCCTTAGAATTCTTCCCTACCTTATTCCTGTGCTGAGATACAGGCTGCTCCAACCAGCTGTAAAATGCTTGATTTCGAGAGTGAGCGAAACTAATGAAAACATTGTTGGGGTAAAACCTAAAGGGAAAGACCTAGCACCAAATCCAATTTGCCATCTGATCTAACTTCTGGAGGCAGTCAAAATGAGCCTTAGAATTCTTCCCTACCTTATTCCTGTGCTGAGATACAGGCTGCTCCAACCTGCTGTAAAATGCTTGATTTCGAGAGTGAGCGAAACTAATGAAAACATTGTTGGGGTAAAACCTAAAGGGAAAGACCTAGCACCAAATCCAATTTGCCATCTGATCTAACTTCTGGAGGCAGTCAAAATGATCCTTAGAATTCTTCCCTACCTTATTCCTGTGCTGAGATACAGGCTGCTCCAACCTGCTGTAAAAATGCTTGATTTCGAGAGTGAGTGAAACTGATGAAAACATTGTTGGGGTAAAACCTAAAGGGAAAGACCTAGCACCAAATCCAATTTGCCATCTGATCTAACTTCTGGAGGCAGTCAAAATGATCCTTAGAATTCTTCCCTACCTTATTCCTGTGCTGAGATACAGGCTGCTCCAACCTGCTGTAAAATGCTTGATTTCGAGAGTGAGCGAAACTAATGAAAACATTGTTGGGGTAAAACCTAAAGGGAAAGACCTAGCACCAAATCCAATTTGCCATCTGATCTAACTTCTGGAGGCAGTCAAAATGAGCCTTAGAATTCTTCCCTACCTTATTCCTGTGCTGAGATACAGGCTGCTCCAACCTGCTGTAAAATGCTTGATTTCGAGAGTGAGCGAAACTAATGAAAACATTGTTGGGGTAAAACCTAAAGGGAAAGACCTAGCACCAAATCCAATTTGCCATCTGATCTAACTTCTGGAGGCAGTCAAAATGATCCTTAGAATTCTTCCCTACCTTATTCCTGTGCTGAGATACAGGCTGCTCCAACCTGCTGTAAAATGCTTGATTTCGAGAGTGAGCGAAACTAATGAAAACATTGTTGGGGTAAAACCTAAAGGGAAAGACCTAGCACCAAATCCAATTTGCCATCTGATCTAACTTCTGGAGGCAGTCAAAATGATCCTTAGAATTCTTCCCTACCTTATTCCTGTGCTGAGATACAGGCTGCTCCAACCTGCTGTAAAATGCTTGATTTCGAGAGTGAGCGAAACTAATGAAAACATTGTTGGGGTAAAACCTAAAGGGAAAGACCTAGCACCAAATCCAATTTGCCATCTGATCTAACTTCTGGAGGCAGTCAAAATGAGCCTTAGAATTCTTCCCTACCTTATTCCTGTGCTGAGATACAGGCTGCTCCAACCTGCTGTAAAATGCTTGATTTCGAGAGTGAGCGAAACTAATGAAAACATTGTTGGGGTAAAACCTAAAGGGAAAGACCTAGCACCAAATCCAATTTGCCATCTGATCTAACTTCTGGAGGCAGTCAAAATGAGCCTTAGAATTCTTCCCTACCTTATTCCTGTGCTGAGATACAGGCTGCTCCAACCTGCTGTAAAATGCTTGATTTCGAGAGTGAGCGAAACTAATGAAAACATTGTTGGGGTAAAACCTAAAGGGAAAGACCTAGCACCAAATCCAATTTGCCATCTGATCTAACTTCTGGAGGCAGTCAAAATGAGCCTTAGAATTCTTCCCTACCTTATTCCTGTGCTGAGATACAGGCTGCTCCAACCTGCTGTAAAATGCTTGATTTCGAGAGTGAGCGAAACTAATGAAAACATTGTTGGGGTAAAACCTAAAGGGAAAGACCTAGCACCAAATCCAATTTGCCATCTGATCTAACTTCTGGAGGCAGTCAAAATGAGCCTTAGAATTCTTCCCTACCTTATTCCTGTGCTGAGATACAGGCTGCTCCAACCTGCTGTAAAATGCTTGATTTCGAGAGTGAGCGAAACTAATGAAAACATTGTTGGGGTAAAACCTAAAGGGAAAGACCTAGCACCAAATCCAATTTGCCATCTGATCTAACTTCTGGAGGCAGTCAAAATGAGCCTTAGAATTCTTCCCTACCTTATTCCTGTGCTGAGATACAGGCTGCTCCAACCTGCTGTAAAATGCTTGATTTCGAGAGTGAGCGAAACTAATGAAAACATTGTTGGGGTAAAACCTAAAGGGAAAGACCTAGCACCAAATCCAATTTGCCATCTGATCTAACTTCTGGAGGCAGTCAAAATGAGCCTTAGAATTCTTCCCTACCTTATTCCTGTGCTGAGATACAGGCTGCTCCAACCTGCTGTAAAATGCTTGATTTCGAGAGTGAGCGAAACTAATGAAAACATTGTTGGGGTAAAACCTAAAGGGAAAGACCTAGCACCAAATCCAATTTGCCATCTGATCTAACTTCTGGAGGCAGTCAAAATGATCCTTAGAATTCTTCCCTACCTTATTCCTGTGCTGAGATACAGGCTGCTCCAACCTGCTGTAAAATGCTTGATTTCGAGAGTGAGCGAAACTAATGAAAACATTGTTGGGGTAAAACCTAAAGGGAAAGACCTAGCACCAAATCCAATTTGCCATCTGATCTAACTTCTGGAGGCAGTCAAAATGAGCCTTAGAATTCTTCCCTACCTTATTCCTGTGCTGAGATACAGGCTGCTCCAACCTGCTGTAAAATGCTTGATTTCGAGAGTGAGCGAAACTAATGAAAACATTGTTGGGGTAAAACCTAAAGGGAAAGACCTAGCACCAAATCCAATTTGCCATCTGATCTAACTTCTGGAGGCAGTCAAAATGAGCCTTAGAATTCTTCCCTACCTTATTCCTGTGCTGAGATACAGGCTGCTCCAACCTGCTGTAAAATGCTTGATTTCGAGAGTGAGCGAAACTAATGAAAACATTGTTGGGGTAAAACCTAAAGGGAAAGACCTAGCACCAAATCCAATTTGCCATCTGATCTAACTTCTGGAGGCAGTCAAAATGAGCCTTAGAATTCTTCCCTACCTTATTCCTGTGCTGAGATACAGGCTGCTCCAACCTGCTGTAAAATGCTTGATTTCGAGAGTGAGCGAAACTAATGAAAACATTGTTGGGGTAAAACCTAAAGGGAAAGACCTAGCACCAAATCCAATTTGCCATCTGATCTAACTTCTGGAGGCAGTCAAAATGAGCCTTAGAATTCTTCCCTACCTTATTCCTGTGCTGAGATACAGGCTGCTCCAACCTGCTGTAAAATGCTTGATTTCGAGAGTGAGCGAAACTAATGAAAACATTGTTGGGGTAAAACCTAAAGGGAAAGACCTAGCACCAAATCCAATTTGCCATCTGATCTAACTTCTGGAGGCAGTCAAAATGAGCCTTAGAATTCTTCCCTACCTTATTCCTGTGCTGAGATACAGGCTGCTCCAACCTGCTGTAAAATGCTTGATTTCGAGAGTGAGCGAAACTAATGAAAACATTGTTGGGGTAAAACCTAAAGGGAAAGACCTAGCACCAAATCCAATTTGCCATCTGATCTAACTTCTGGAGGCAGTCAAAATGAGCCTTAGAATTCTTCCCTACCTTATTCCTGTGCTGAGATACAGGCTGCTCCAACCTGCTGTAAAATGCTTGATTTCGAGAGTGAGCGAAACTAATGAAAACATTGTTGGGGTAAAACCTAAAGGGAAAGACCTAGCACCAAATCCAATTTGCCATCTGATCTAACTTCTGGAGGCAGTCAAAATGAGCCTTAGAATTCTTCCCTACCTTATTCCTGTGCTGAGATACAGGCTGCTCCAACCTGCTGTAAAATGCTTGATTTCGAGAGTGAGCGAAACTAATGAAAACATTGTTGGGGTAAAACCTAAAGGGAAAGACCTAGCACCAAATCCAATTTGCCATCTGATCTAACTTCTGGAGGCAGTCAAAATGAGCCTTAGAATTCTTCCCTACCTTATTCCTGTGCTGAGATACAGGCTGCTCCAACCTGCTGTAAAATGCTTGATTTCGAGAGTGAGCGAAACTAATGAAAACATTGTTGGGGTAAAACCTAAAGGGAAAGACCTAGCACCAAATCCAATTTGCCATCTGATCTAACTTCTGGAGGCAGTCAAAATGAGCCTTAGAATTCTTCCCTACCTTATTCCTGTGCTGAGATACAGGCTGCTCCAACCTGCTGTAAAATGCTTGATTTCGAGAGTGAGCGAAACTAATGAAAACATTGTTGGGGTAAAACCTAAAGGGAAAGACCTAGCACCAAATCCAATTTGCCATCTGATCTAACTTCTGGAGGCAGTCAAAATGAGCCTTAGAATTCTTCCCTACCTTATTCCTGTGCTGAGATACAGGCTGCTCCAACCTGCTGTAAAATGCTTGATTTCGAGAGTGAGCGAAACTAATGAAAACATTGTTGGGGTAAAACCTAAAGGGAAAGACCTAGCACCAAATCCAATTTGCCATCTGATCTAACTTCTGGAGGCAGTCAAAATGAGCCTTAGAATTCTTCCCTACCTTATTCCTGTGCTGAGATACAGGCTGCTCCAACCTGCTGTAAAATGCTTGATTTCGAGAGTGAGCGAAACTAATGAAAACATTGTTGGGGTAAAACCTAAAGGGAAAGACCTAGCACCAAATCCAATTTGCCATCTGATCTAACTTCTGGAGGCAGTCAAAATGAGCCTTAGAATTCTTCCCTACCTTATTCCTGTGCTGAGATACAGGCTGCTCCAACCTGCTGTAAAATGCTTGATTTCGAGAGTGAGCGAAACTAATGAAAACATTGTTGGGGTAAAACCTAAAGGGAAAGACCTAGCACCAAATCCAATTTGCCATCTGATCTAACTTCTGGAGGCAGTCAAAATGAGCCTTAGAATTCTTCCCTACCTTATTCCTGTGCTGAGATACAGGCTGCTCCAACCTGCTGTAAAATGCTTGATTTCGAGAGTGAGCGAAACTAATGAAAACATTGTTGGGGTAAAACCTAAAGGGAAAGACCTAGCACCAAATCCAATTTGCCATCTGATCTAACTTCTGGAGGCAGTCAAAATGAGCCTTAGAATTCTTCCCTACCTTATTCCTGTGCTGAGATACAGGCTGCTCCAACCTGCTGTAAAATGCTTGATTTCGAGAGTGAGCGAAACTAATGAAAACATTGTTGGGGTAAAACCTAAAGGGAAAGACCTAGCACCAAATCCAATTTGCCATCTGATCTAACTTCTGGAGGCAGTCAAAATGAGCCTTAGAATTCTTCCCTACCTTATTCCTGTGCTGAGATACAGGCTGCTCCAACCTGCTGTAAAATGCTTGATTTCGAGAGTGAGCGAAACTAATGAAAACATTGTTGGGGTAAAACCTAAAGGGAAAGACCTAGCACCAAATCCAATTTGCCATCTGATCTAACTTCTGGAGGCAGTCAAAATGAGCCTTAGAATTCTTCCCTACCTTATTCCTGTGCTGAGATACAGGCTGCTCCAACCTGCTGTAAAATGCTTGATTTCGAGAGTGAGCGAAACTAATGAAAACATTGTTGGGGTAAAACCTAAAGGGAAAGACCTAGCACCAAATCCAATTTGCCATCTGATCTAACTTCTGGAGGCAGTCAAAATGAGCCTTAGAATTCTTCCCTACCTTATTCCTGTGCTGAGATACAGGCTGCATCCAACCTGCTGTAAAATGCTTGATTTCGAGAGTGAGCGAAACTAATGAAAACATTGTTGGGGTAAAACCTAAAGGGAAAGACCTAGCACCAAATCCAATTTGCCATCTGATCTAACTTCTGGAGGCAGTCAAAATGAGCCTTAGAATTCTTCCCTACCTTATTCCTGTGCTGAGATACAGGCTGCTCCAACCTGCTGTAAAATGCTTGATTTCGAGAGTGAGCGAAACTAATGAAAACATTGTTGGGGTAAAACCTAAAGGGAAAGACCTAGCACCAAATCCAATTTGCCATCTGATCTAACTTCTGGAGGCAGTCAAAATGAGCCTTAGAATTCTTCCCTACCTTATTCCTGTGCTGAGATACAGGCTGCTCCAACCTGCTGTAAAATGCTTGATTTCGAGAGTGAGCGAAACTAATGAAAACATTGTTGGGGTAAAACCTAAAGGGAAAGACCTAGCACCAAATCCAATTTGCCATCTGATCTAACTTCTGGAGGCAGTCAAAATGAGCCTTAGAATTCTTCCCTACCTTATTCCTGTGCTGAGATACAGGCTGCTCCAACCTGCTGTAAAATGCTTGATTTCGAGAGTGAGCGAAACTAATGAAAACATTGTTGGGGTAAAACCTAAAGGGAAAGACCTAGCACCAAATCCAATTTGCCATCTGATCTAACTTCTGGAGGCAGTCAAAATGAGCCTTAGAATTCTTCCCTACCTTATTCCTGTGCTGAGATACAGGCTGCTCCAACCTGCTGTAAAATGCTTGATTTCGAGAGTGAGCGAAACTAATGAAAACATTGTTGGGGTAAAACCTAAAGGGAAAGACCTAGCACCAAATCCAATTTGCCATCTGATCTAACTTCTGGAGGCAGTCAAAATGAGCCTTAGAATTCTTCCCTACCTTATTCCTGTGCTGAGATACAGGCTGCTCCAACCTGCTGTAAAATGCTTGATTTCGAGAGTGAGCGAAACTAATGAAAACATTGTTGGGGTAAAACCTAAAGGGAAAGACCTAGCACCAAATCCAATTTGCCATCTGATCTAACTTCTGGAGGCAGTCAAAATGAGCCTTAGAATTCTTCCCTACCTTATTCCTGTGCTGAGATACAGGCTGCTCCAACCTGCTGTAAAATGCTTGATTTCGAGAGTGAGCGAAACTAATGAAAACATTGTTGGGGTAAAACCTAAAGGGAAAGACCTAGCACCAAATCCAATTTGCCATCTGATCTAACTTCTGGAGGCAGTCAAAATGAGCCTTAGAATTCTTCCCTACCTTATTCCTGTGCTGAGATACAGGCTGCTCCAACCTGCTGTAAAATGCTTGATTTCGAGAGTGAGCGAAACTAATGAAAACATTGTTGGGGTAAAACCTAAAGGGAAAGACCTAGCACCAAATCCAATTTGCCATCTGATCTAACTTCTGGAGGCAGTCAAAATGAGCCTTAGAATTCTTCCCTACCTTATTCCTGTGCTGAGATACAGGCTGCTCCAACCTGCTGTAAAATGCTTGATTTCGAGAGTGAGCGAAACTAATGAAAACATTGTTGGGGTAAAACCTAAAGGGAAAGACCTAGCACCAAATCCAATTTGCCATCTGATCTAACTTCTGGAGGCAGTCAAAATGAGCCTTAGAATTCTTCCCTACCTTATTCCTGTGCTGAGATACAGGCTGCTCCAACCTGCTGTAAAATGCTTGATTTCGAGAGTGAGCGAAACTAATGAAAACATTGTTGGGGTAAAACCTAAAGGGAAAGACCTAGCACCAAATCCAATTTGCCATCTGATCTAACTTCTGGAGGCAGTCAAAATGAGCCTTAGAATTCTTCCCTACCTTATTCCTGTGCTGAGATACAGGCTGCTCCAACCTGCTGTAAAATGCTTGATTTCGAGAGTGAGCGAAACTAATGAAAACATTGTTGGGGTAAAACCTAAAGGGAAAGACCTAGCACCAAATCCAATTTGCCATCTGATCTAACTTCTGGAGGCAGTCAAAATGAGCCTTAGAATTCTTCCCTACCTTATTCCTGTGCTGAGATACAGGCTGCTCCAACCTGCTGTAAAATGCTTGATTTCGAGAGTGAGCGAAACTAATGAAAACATTGTTGGGGTAAAACCTAAAGGGAAAGACCTAGCACCAAATCCAATTTGCCATCTGATCTAACTTCTGGAGGCAGTCAAAATGAGCCTTAGAATTCTTCCCTACCTTATTCCTGTGCTGAGATACAGGCTGCTCCAACCTGCTGTAAAATGCTTGATTTCGAGAGTGAGCGAAACTAATGAAAACATTGTTGGGGTAAAACCTAAAGGGAAAGACCTAGCACCAAATCCAATTTGCCATCTGATCTAACTTCTGGAGGCAGTCAAAATGAGCCTTAGAATTCTTCCCTACCTTATTCCTGTGCTGAGATACAGGCTGCTCCAACCTGCTGTAAAATGCTTGATTTCGAGAGTGAGCGAAACTAATGAAAACATTGTTGGGGTAAAACCTAAAGGGAAAGACCTAGCACCAAATCCAATTTGCCATCTGATCTAACTTCTGGAGGCAGTCAAAATGAGCCTTAGAATTCTTCCCTACCTTATTCCTGTGCTGAGATACAGGCTGCTCCAACCTGCTGTAAAATGCTTGATTTCGAGAGTGAGCGAAACTAATGAAAACATTGTTGGGGTAAAACCTAAAGGGAAAGACCTAGCACCAAATCCAATTTGCCATCTGATCTAACTTCTGGAGGCAGTCAAAATGAGCCTTAGAATTCTTCCCTACCTTATTCCTGTGCTGAGATACAGGCTGCTCCAACCTGCTGTAAAATGCTTGATTTCGAGAGTGAGCGAAACTAATGAAAACATTGTTGGGGTAAAACCTAAAGGGAAAGACCTAGCACCAAATCCAATTTGCCATCTGATCTAACTTCTGGAGGCAGTCAAAATGAGCCTTAGAATTCTTCCCTACCTTATTCCTGTGCTGAGATACAGGCTGCTCCAACCTGCTGTAAAATGCTTGATTTCGAGAGTGAGCGAAACTAATGAAAACATTGTTGGGGTAAAACCTAAAGGGAAAGACCTAGCACCAAATCCAATTTGCCATCTGATCTAACTTCTGGAGGCAGTCAAAATGAGCCTTAGAATTCTTCCCTACCTTATTCCTGTGCTGAGATACAGGCTGCTCCAACCTGCTGTAAAATGCTTGATTTCGAGAGTGAGCGAAACTAATGAAAACATTGTTGGGGTAAAACCTAAAGGGAAAGACCTAGCACCAAATCCAATTTGCCATCTGATCTAACTTCTGGAGGCAGTCAAAATGAGCCTTAGAATTCTTCCCTACCTTATTCCTGTGCTGAGATACAGGCTGCTCCAACCTGCTGTAAAATGCTTGATTTCGAGAGTGAGCGAAACTAATGAAAACATTGTTGGGGTAAAACCTAAAGGGAAAGACCTAGCACCAAATCCAATTTGCCATCTGATCTAACTTCTGGAGGCAGTCAAAATGAGCCTTAGAATTCTTCCCTACCTTATTCCTGTGCTGAGATACAGGCTGCTCCAACCTGCTGTAAAATGCTTGATTTCGAGAGTGAGCGAAACTAATGAAAACATTGTTGGGGTAAAACCTAAAGGGAAAGACCTAGCACCAAATCCAATTTGCCATCTGATCTAACTTCTGGAGGCAGTCAAAATGAGCCTTAGAATTCTTCCCTACCTTATTCCTGTGCTGAGATACAGGCTGCTCCAACCTGCTGTAAAATGCTTGATTTCGAGAGTGAGCGAAACTAATGAAAACATTGTTGGGGTAAAACCTAAAGGGAAAGACCTAGCACCAAATCCAATTTGCCATCTGATCTAACTTCTGGAGGCAGTCAAAATGAGCCTTAGAATTCTTCCCTACCTTATTCCTGTGCTGAGATACAGGCTGCTCCAACCTGCTGTAAAATGCTTGATTTCGAGAGTGAGCGAAACTAATGAAAACATTGTTGGGGTAAAACCTAAAGGGAAAGACCTAGCACCAAATCCAATTTGCCATCTGATCTAACTTCTGGAGGCAGTCAAAATGAGCCTTAGAATTCTTCCCTACCTTATTCCTGTGCTGAGATACAGGCTGCTCCAACCTGCTGTAAAATGCTTGATTTCGAGAGTGAGCGAAACTAATGAAAACATTGTTGGGGTAAAACCTAAAGGGAAAGACCTAGCACCAAATCCAATTTGCCATCTGATCTAACTTCTGGAGGCAGTCAAAATGAGCCTTAGAATTCTTCCCTACCTTATTCCTGTGCTGAGATACAGGCTGCTCCAACCTGCTGTAAAATGCTTGATTTCGAGAGTGAGCGAAACTAATGAAAACATTGTTGGGGTAAAACCTAAAGGGAAAGACCTAGCACCAAATCCAATTTGCCATCTGATCTAACTTCTGGAGGCAGTCAAAATGAGCCTTAGAATTCTTCCCTACCTTATTCCTGTGCTGAGATACAGGCTGCTCCAACCTGCTGTAAAATGCTTGATTTCGAGAGTGAGCGAAACTAATGAAAACATTGTTGGGGTAAAACCTAAAGGGAAAGACCTAGCACCAAATCCAATTTGCCATCTGATCTAACTTCTGGAGGCAGTCAAAATGAGCCTTAGAATTCTTCCCTACCTTATTCCTGTGCTGAGATACAGGCTGCTCCAACCTGCTGTAAAATGCTTGATTTCGAGAGTGAGCGAAACTAATGAAAACATTGTTGGGGTAAAACCTAAAGGGAAAGACCTAGCACCAAATCCAATTTGCCATCTGATCTAACTTCTGGAGGCAGTCAAAATGAGCCTTAGAATTCTTCCCTACCTTATTCCTGTGCTGAGATACAGGCTGCTCCAACCTGCTGTAAAATGCTTGATTTCGAGAGTGAGCGAAACTAATGAAAACATTGTTGGGGTAAAACCTAAAGGGAAAGACCTAGCACCAAATCCAATTTGCCATCTGATCTAACTTCTGGAGGCAGTCAAAATGAGCCTTAGAATTCTTCCCTACCTTATTCCTGTGCTGAGATACAGGCTGCTCCAACCTGCTGTAAAATGCTTGATTTCGAGAGTGAGCGAAACTAATGAAAACATTGTTGGGGTAAAACCTAAAGGGAAAGACCTAGCACCAAATCCAATTTGCCATCTGATCTAACTTCTGGAGGCAGTCAAAATGAGCCTTAGAATTCTTCCCTACCTTATTCCTGTGCTGAGATACAGGCTGCTCCAACCTGCTGTAAAATGCTTGATTTCGAGAGTGAGCGAAACTAATGAAAACATTGTTGGGGTAAAACCTAAAGGGAAAGACCTAGCACCAAATCCAATTTGCCATCTGATCTAACTTCTGGAGGCAGTCAAAATGAGCCTTAGAATTCTTCCCTACCTTATTCCTGTGCTGAGATACAGGCTGCTCCAACCTGCTGTAAAATGCTTGATTTCGAGAGTGAGCGAAACTAATGAAAACATTGTTGGGGTAAAACCTAAAGGGAAAGACCTAGCACCAAATCCAATTTGCCATCTGATCTAACTTCTGGAGGCAGTCAAAATGAGCCTTAGAATTCTTCCCTACCTTATTCCTGTGCTGAGATACAGGCTGCTCCAACCTGCTGTAAAATGCTTGATTTCGAGAGTGAGCGAAACTAATGAAAACATTGTTGGGGTAAAACCTAAAGGGAAAGACCTAGCACCAAATCCAATTTGCCATCTGATCTAACTTCTGGAGGCAGTCAAAATGAGCCTTAGAATTCTTCCCTACCTTATTCCTGTGCTGAGATACAGGCTGCTCCAACCTGCTGTAAAATGCTTGATTTCGAGAGTGAGCGAAACTAATGAAAACATTGTTGGGGTAAAACCTAAAGGGAAAGACCTAGCACCAAATCCAATTTGCCATCTGATCTAACTTCTGGAGGCAGTCAAAATGAGCCTTAGAATTCTTCCCTACCTTATTCCTGTGCTGAGATACAGGCTGCTCCAACCTGCTGTAAAATGCTTGATTTCGAGAGTGAGCGAAACTAATGAAAACATTGTTGGGGTAAAACCTAAAGGGAAAGACCTAGCACCAAATCCAATTTGCCATCTGATCTAACTTCTGGAGGCAGTCAAAATGAGCCTTAGAATTCTTCCCTACCTTATTCCTGTGCTGAGATACAGGCTGCTCCAACCTGCTGTAAAATGCTTGATTTCGAGAGTGAGCGAAACTAATGAAAACATTGTTGGGGTAAAACCTAAAGGGAAAGACCTAGCACCAAATCCAATTTGCCATCTGATCTAACTTCTGGAGGCAGTCAAAATGAGCCTTAGAATTCTTCCCTACCTTATTCCTGTGCTGAGATACAGGCTGCTCCAACCTGCTGTAAAATGCTTGATTTCGAGAGTGAGCGAAACTAATGAAAACATTGTTGGGGTAAAACCTAAAGGGAAAGACCTAGCACCAAATCCAATTTGCCATCTGATCTAACTTCTGGAGGCAGTCAAAATGAGCCTTAGAATTCTTCCCTACCTTATTCCTGTGCTGAGATACAGGCTGCTCCAACCTGCTGTAAAATGCTTGATTTCGAGAGTGAGCGAAACTAATGAAAACATTGTTGGGGTAAAACCTAAAGGGAAAGACCTAGCACCAAATCCAATTTGCCATCTGATCTAACTTCTGGAGGCAGTCAAAATGAGCCTTAGAATTCTTCCCTACCTTATTCCTGTGCTGAGATACAGGCTGCTCCAACCTGCTGTAAAATGCTTGATTTCGAGAGTGAGCGAAACTAATGAAAACATTGTTGGGGTAAAACCTAAAGGGAAAGACCTAGCACCAAATCCAATTTGCCATCTGATCTAACTTCTGGAGGCAGTCAAAATGAGCCTTAGAATTCTTCCCTACCTTATTCCTGTGCTGAGATACAGGCTGCTCCAACCTGCTGTAAAATGCTTGATTTCGAGAGTGAGCGAAACTAATGAAAACATTGTTGGGGTAAAACCTAAAGGGAAAGACCTAGCACCAAATCCAATTTGCCATCTGATCTAACTTCTGGAGGCAGTCAAAATGAGCCTTAGAATTCTTCCCTACCTTATTCCTGTGCTGAGATACAGGCTGCTCCAACCTGCTGTAAAATGCTTGATTTCGAGAGTGAGCGAAACTAATGAAAACATTGTTGGGGTAAAACCTAAAGGGAAAGACCTAGCACCAAATCCAATTTGCCATCTGATCTAACTTCTGGAGGCAGTCAAAATGAGCCTTAGAATTCTTCCCTACCTTATTCCTGTGCTGAGATACAGGCTGCTCCAACCTGCTGTAAAATGCTTGATTTCGAGAGTGAGCGAAACTAATGAAAACATTGTTGGGGTAAAACCTAAAGGGAAAGACCTAGCACCAAATCCAATTTGCCATCTGATCTAACTTCTGGAGGCAGTCAAAATGAGCCTTAGAATTCTTCCCTACCTTATTCCTGTGCTGAGATACAGGCTGCTCCAACCTGCTGTAAAATGCTTGATTTCGAGAGTGAGCGAAACTAATGAAAACATTGTTGGGGTAAAACCTAAAGGGAAAGACCTAGCACCAAATCCAATTTGCCATCTGATCTAACTTCTGGAGGCAGTCAAAATGAGCCTTAGAATTCTTCCCTACCTTATTCCTTTATTCCTGTGCTGAGATACAGGCTGCTCCAACCTGCTGTAAAATGCTTGATTTCGAGAGTGAGCGAAACTAATGAAAACATTGTTGGGGTAAAACCTAAAGGGAAAGACCTAGCACCAAATCCAATTTGCCATCTGATCTAACTTCTGGAGGCAGTCAAAATGAGCCTTAGAATTCTTCCCTACCTTATTCCTGTGCTGAGATACAGGCTGCTCCAACCTGCTGTAAAATGCTTGATTTCGAGAGTGAGCGAAACTAATGAAAACATTGTTGGGGTAAAACCTAAAGGGAAAGACCTAGCACCAAATCCAATTTGCCATCTGATCTAACTTCTGGAGGCAGTCAAAATGAGCCTTAGAATTCTTCCCTACCTTATTCCTGTGCTGAGATACAGGCTGCTCCAACCTGCTGTAAAATGCTTGATTTCGAGAGTGAGCGAAACTAATGAAAACATTGTTGGGGTAAAACCTAAAGGGAAAGACCTAGCACCAAATCCAATTTGCCATCTGATCTAACTTCTGGAGGCAGTCAAAATGAGCCTTAGAATTCTTCCCTACCTTATTCCTGTGCTGAGATACAGGCTGCTCCAACCTGCTGTAAAATGCTTGATTTCGAGAGTGAGCGAAACTAATGAAAACATTGTTGGGGTAAAACCTAAAGGGAAAGACCTAGCACCAAATCCAATTTGCCATCTGATCTAACTTCTGGAGGCAGTCAAAATGAGCCTTAGAATTCTTCCCTACCTTATTCCTGTGCTGAGATACAGGCTGCTCCAACCTGCTGTAAAATGCTTGATTTCGAGAGTGAGCGAAACTAATGAAAACATTGTTGGGGTAAAACCTAAAGGGAAAGACCTAGCACCAAATCCAATTTGCCATCTGATCTAACTTCTGGAGGCAGTCAAAATGAGCCTTAGAATTCTTCCCTACCTTATTCCTGTGCTGAGATACAGGCTGCTCCAACCTGCTGTAAAATGCTTGATTTCGAGAGTGAGCGAAACTAATGAAAACATTGTTGGGGTAAAACCTAAAGGGAAAGACCTAGCACCAAATCCAATTTGCCATCTGATCTAACTTCTGGAGGCAGTCAAAATGAGCCTTAGAATTCTTCCCTACCTTATTCCTGTGCTGAGATACAGGCTGCTCCAACCTGCTGTAAAATGCTTGATTTCGAGAGTGAGCGAAACTAATGAAAACATTGTTGGGGTAAAACCTAAAGGGAAAGACCTAGCACCAAATCCAATTTGCCATCTGATCTAACTTCTGGAGGCAGTCAAAATGAGCCTTAGAATTCTTCCCTACCTTATTCCTGTGCTGAGATACAGGCTGCTCCAACCTGCTGTAAAATGCTTGATTTCGAGAGTGAGCGAAACTAATGAAAACATTGTTGGGGTAAAACCTAAAGGGAAAGACCTAGCACCAAATCCAATTTGCCATCTGATCTAACTTCTGGAGGCAGTCAAAATGAGCCTTAGAATTCTTCCCTACCTTATTCCTGTGCTGAGATACAGGCTGCTCCAACCTGCTGTAAAATGCTTGATTTCGAGAGTGAGCGAAACTAATGAAAACATTGTTGGGGTAAAACCTAAAGGGAAAGACCTAGCACCAAATCCAATTTGCCATCTGATCTAACTTCTGGAGGCAGTCAAAATGAGCCTTAGAATTCTTCCCTACCTTATTCCTGTGCTGAGATACAGGCTGCTCCAACCTGCTGTAAAATGCTTGATTTCGAGAGTGAGCGAAACTAATGAAAACATTGTTGGGGTAAAACCTAAAGGGAAAGACCTAGCACCAAATCCAATTTGCCATCTGATCTAACTTCTGGAGGCAGTCAAAATGAGCCTTAGAATTCTTCCCTACCTTATTCCTGTGCTGAGATACAGGCTGCTCCAACCTGCTGTAAAATGCTTGATTTCGAGAGTGAGCGAAACTAATGAAAACATTGTTGGGGTAAAACCTAAAGGGAAAGACCTAGCACCAAATCCAATTTGCCATCTGATCTAACTTCTGGAGGCAGTCAAAATGAGCCTTAGAATTCTTCCCTACCTTATTCCTGTGCTGAGATACAGGCTGCTCCAACCTGCTGTAAAATGCTTGATTTCGAGAGTGAGCGAAACTAATGAAAACATTGTTGGGGTAAAACCTAAAGGGAAAGACCTAGCACCAAATCCAATTTGCCATCTGATCTAACTTCTGGAGGCAGTCAAAATGAGCCTTAGAATTCTTCCCTACCTTATTCCTGTGCTGAGATACAGGCTGCTCCAACCTGCTGTAAAATGATTTCGAGAGTGAGCGAAACTAATGAAAACATTGTTGGGGTAAAACCTAAAGGGAAAGACCTAGCACCAAATCCAATTTGCCATCTGATCTAACTTCTGGAGGCAGTCAAAATGAGCCTTAGAATTCTTCCCTACCTTATTCCTGTGCTGAGATACAGGCTGCTCCAACCTGCTGTAAAATGCTTGATTTCGAGAGTGAGCGAAACTAATGAAAACATTGTTGGGGTAAAACCTAAAGGGAAAGACCTAGCACCAAATCCAATTTGCCATCTGATCTAACTTCTGGAGGCAGTCAAAATGAGCCTTAGAATTCTTCCCTACCTTATTCCTGTGCTGAGATACAGGCTGCTCCAACCTGCTGTAAAATGCTTGATTTCGAGAGTGAGCGAAACTAATGAAAACATTGTTGGGGTAAAACCTAAAGGGAAAGACCTAGCACCAAATCCAATTTGCCATCTGATCTAACTTCTGGAGGCAGTCAAAATGAGCCTTAGAATTCTTCCCTACCTTATTCCTGTGCTGAGATACAGGCTGCTCCAACCTGCTGTAAAATGCTTGATTTCGAGAGTGAGCGAAACTAATGAAAACATTGTTGGGGTAAAACCTAAAGGGAAAGACCTAGCACCAAATCCAATTTGCCATCTGATCTAACTTCTGGAGGCAGTCAAAATGAGCCTTAGAATTCTTCCCTACCTTATTCCTGTGCTGAGATACAGGCTGCTCCAACCTGCTGTAAAATGCTTGATTTCGAGAGTGAGCGAAACTAATGAAAACATTGTTGGGGTAAAACCTAAAGGGAAAGACCTAGCACCAAATCCAATTTGCCATCTGATCTAACTTCTGGAGGCAGTCAAAATGAGCCTTAGAATTCTTCCCTACCTTATTCCTGTGCTGAGATACAGGCTGCTCCAACCTGCTGTAAAATGCTTGATTTCGAGAGTGAGCGAAACTAATGAAAACATTGTTGGGGTAAAACCTAAAGGGAAAGACCTAGCACCAAATCCAATTTGCCATCTGATCTAACTTCTGGAGGCAGTCAAAATGAGCCTTAGAATTCTTCCCTACCTTATTCCTGTGCTGAGATACAGGCTGCTCCAACCTGCTGTAAAATGCTTGATTTCGAGAGTGAGCGAAACTAATGAAAACATTGTTGGGGTAAAACCTAAAGGGAAAGACCTAGCACCAAATCCAATTTGCCATCTGATCTAACTTCTGGAGGCAGTCAAAATGAGCCTTAGAATTCTTCCCTACCTTATTCCTGTGCTGAGATACAGGCTGCTCCAACCTGCTGTAAAATGCTTGATTTCGAGAGTGAGCGAAACTAATGAAAACATTGTTGGGGTAAAACCTAAAGGGAAAGACCTAGCACCAAATCCAATTTGCCATCTGATCTAACTTCTGGAGGCAGTCAAAATGAGCCTTAGAATTCTTCCCTACCTTATTCCTGTGCTGAGATACAGGCTGCTCCAACCTGCTGTAAAATGCTTGATTTCGAGAGTGAGCGAAACTAATGAAAACATTGTTGGGGTAAAACCTAAAGGGAAAGACCTAGCACCAAATCCAATTTGCCATCTGATCTAACTTCTGGAGGCAGTCAAAATGAGCCTTAGAATTCTTCCCTACCTTATTCCTGTGCTGAGATACAGGCTGCTCCAACCTGCTGTAAAATGCTTGATTTCGAGAGTGAGCGAAACTAATGAAAACATTGTTGGGGTAAAACCTAAAGGGAAAGACCTAGCACCAAATCCAATTTGCCATCTGATCTAACTTCTGGAGGCAGTCAAAATGAGCCTTAGAATTCTTCCCTACCTTATTCCTGTGCTGAGATACAGGCTGCTCCAACCTGCTGTAAAATGCTTGATTTCGAGAGTGAGCGAAACTAATGAAAACATTGTTGGGGTAAAACCTAAAGGGAAAGACCTAGCACCAAATCCAATTTGCCATCTGATCTAACTTCTGGAGGCAGTCAAAATGATCCTTAGAATTCTTCCCTACCTTATTCCTGTGCTGAGATACAGGCTGCTCCAACCTGCTGTAAAATGCTTGATTTCGAGAGTGAGCGAAACTAATGAAAACATTGTTGGGGTAAAACCTAAAGGGAAAGACCTAGCACCAAATCCAATTTGCCATCTGATCTAACTTCTGGAGGCAGTCAAAATGAGCCTTAGAATTCTTCCCTACCTTATTCCTGTGCTGAGATACAGGCTGCTCCAACCTGCTGTAAAATGCTTGATTTCGAGAGTGAGCGAAACTAATGAAAACATTGTTGGGGTAAAACCTAAAGGGAAAGACCTAGCACCAAATCCAATTTGCCATCTGATCTAACTTCTGGAGGCAGTCAAAATGAGCCTTAGAATTCTTCCCTACCTTATTCCTGTGCTGAGATACAGGCTGCTCCAACCTGCTGTAAAATGCTTGATTTCGAGAGTGAGCGAAACTAATGAAAACATTGTTGGGGTAAAACCTAAAGGGAAAGACCTAGCACCAAATCCAATTTGCCATCTGATCTAACTTCTGGAGGCAGTCAAAATGAGCCTTAGAATTCTTCCCTACCTTATTCCTGTGCTGAGATACAGGCTGCTCCAACCTGCTGTAAAATGCTTGATTTCGAGAGTGAGCGAAACTAATGAAAACATTGTTGGGGTAAAACCTAAAGGGAAAGACCTAGCACCAAATCCAATTTGCCATCTGATCTAACTTCTGGAGGCAGTCAAAATGAGCCTTAGAATTCTTCCCTACCTTATTCCTGTGCTGAGATACAGGCTGCTCCAACCTGCTGTAAAATGCTTGATTTCGAGAGTGAGCGAAACTAATGAAAACATTGTTGGGGTAAAACCTAAAGGGAAAGACCTAGCACCAAATCCAATTTGCCATCTGATCTAACTTCTGGAGGCAGTCAAAATGAGCCTTAGAATTCTTCCCTACCTTATTCCTGTGCTGAGATACAGGCTGCTCCAACCTGCTGTAAAATGCTTGATTTCGAGAGTGAGCGAAACTAATGAAAACATTGTTGGGGTAAAACCTAAAGGGAAAGACCTAGCACCAAATCCAATTTGCCATCTGATCTAACTTCTGGAGGCAGTCAAAATGAGCCTTAGAATTCTTCCCTACCTTATTCCTGTGCTGAGATACAGGCTGCTCCAACCTGCTGTAAAATGCTTGATTTCGAGAGTGAGCGAAACTAATGAAAACATTGTTGGGGTAAAACCTAAAGGGAAAGACCTAGCACCAAATCCAATTTGCCATCTGATCTAACTTCTGGAGGCAGTCAAAATGATCCTTAGAATTCTTCCCTACCTTATTCCTGTGCTGAGATACAGGCTGCTCCAACCGGCTGTAAAATGCTTGATTTCGAGAGTGAGCGAAACTAATGAAAACATTGTTGGGGTAAAACCTAAAGGGAAAGACCTAGCACCAAATCCAATTTGCCATCTGATCTAACTTCTGGAGGCAGTCAAAATGAGCCTTAGAATTCTTCCCTACCTTATTCCTGTGCTGAGATACAGGCTGCTCCAACCTGCTGTAAAATGCTTGATTTCGAGAGTGAGCGAAACTAATGAAAACATTGTTGGGGTAAAACCTAAAGGGAAAGACCTAGCACCAAATCCAATTTGCCATCTGATCTAACTTCTGGAGGCAGTCAAAATGATCCTTAGAATTCTTCCCTACCTTATTCCTGTGCTGAGATACAGGCTGCTCCAACCTGCTGTAAAATGCTTGATTTCGAGAGTGAGCGAAACTAATGAAAACATTGTTGGGGTAAAACCTAAAGGGAAAGACCTAGCACCAAATCCAATTTGCCATCTGATCTAACTTCTGGAGGCAGTCAAAATGAGCCTTAGAATTCTTCCCTACCTTATTCCTGTGCTGAGATACAGGCTGCTCCAACCTGCTGTAAAATGCTTGATTTCGAGAGTGAGCGAAACTAATGAAAACATTGTTGGGGTAAAACCTAAAGGGAAAGACCTAGCACCAAATCCAATTTGCCATCTGATCTAACTTCTGGAGGCAGTCAAAATGAGCCTTAGAATTCTTCCCTACCTTGTTCCTGTGCTGAGATACAGGCTGCTCCAACCTGCTGTAAAATGCTTGATTTCGAGAGTGAGCGAAACTAATGAAAACATTGTTGGGGTAAAACCTAAAGGGAAAGACCTAGCACCAAATCCAATTTGCCATCTGATCTAACTTCTGGAGGCAGTCAAAATGAGCCTTAGAATTCTTCCCTACCTTATTCCTGTGCTGAGATACAGGCTGCTCCAACCTGCTGTAAAATGCTTGATTTCGAGAGTGAGCGAAACTAATGAAAACATTGTTGGGGTAAAACCTAAAGGGAAAGACCTAGCACCAAATCCAATTTGCCATCTGATCTAACTTCTGGAGGCAGTCAAAATGAGCCTTAGAATTCTTCCCTACCTTATTCCTGTGCTGAGATACAGGCTGCTCCAACCTGCTGTAAAATGCTTGATTTCGAGAGTGGGCGAAACTAATGAAAACATTGTTGGGGTAAAACCTAAAGGGAAAGACCTAGCACCAAATCCAATTTGCCATCTGATCTAACTTCTGGAGGCAGTCAAAATGAGCCTTAGAATTCTTCCCTACCTTATTCCTGTGCTGAGATACAGGCTGCTCCAACCTGCTGTAAAATGCTTGATTTCGAGAGTGAGCGAAACTAATGAAAACATTGTTGGGGTAAAACCTAAAGGGAAAGACCTAGCACCAAATCCAATTTGCCATCTGATCTAACTTCTGGAGGCAGTCAAAATGATCCTTAGAATTCTTCCCTACCTTATTCCTGTGCTGAGATACAGGCTGCTCCAACCGGCTGTAAAATGCTTGATTTCGAGAGTGAGCGAAACTAATGAAAACATTGTTGGGGTAAAACCTAAAGGGAAAGACCTAGCACCAAATCCAATTTGCCATCTGATCTAACTTCTGGAGGCAGTCAAAATGAGCCTTAGAATTCTTCCCTACCTTATTCCTGTGCTGAGATACAGGCTGCTCCAACCTGCTGTAAAATGCTTGATTTCGAGAGTGAGCGAAACTAATGAAAACATTGTTGGGGTAAAACCTAAAGGGAAAGACCTAGCACCAAATCCAATTTGCCATCTGATCTAACTTCTGGAGGCAGTCAAAATGATCCTTAGAATTCTTCCCTACCTTATTCCTGTGCTGAGATACAGGCTGCTCCAACCTGCTGTAAAATGCTTGATTTCGAGAGTGAGCGAAACTAATGAAAACATTGTTGGGGTAAAACCTAAAGGGAAAGACCTAGCACCAAATCCAATTTGCCATCTGATCTAACTTCTGGAGGCAGTCAAAATGAGCCTTAGAATTCTTCCCTACCTTATTCCTGTGCTGAGATACAGGCTGCTCCAACCTGCTGTAAAATGCTTGATTTCGAGAGTGAGCGAAACTAATGAAAACATTGTTGGGGTAAAACCTAAAGGGAAAGACCTAGCACCAAATCCAATTTGCCATCTGATCTAACTTCTGGAGGCAGTCAAAATGAGCCTTAGAATTCTTCCCTACCTTGTTCCTGTGCTGAGATACAGGCTGCTCCAACCTGCTGTAAAATGCTTGATTTCGAGAGTGAGCGAAACTAATGAAAACATTGTTGGGGTAAAACCTAAAGGGAAAGACCTAGCACCAAATCCAATTTGCCATCTGATCTAACTTCTGGAGGCAGTCAAAATGAGCCTTAGAATTCTTCCCTACCTTATTCCTGTGCTGAGATACAGGCTGCTCCAACCTGCTGTAAAATGCTTGATTTCGAGAGTGAGCGAAACTAATGAAAACATTGTTGGGGTAAAACCTAAAGGGAAAGACCTAGCACCAAATCCAATTTGCCATCTGATCTAACTTCTGGAGGCAGTCAAAATGAGCCTTAGAATTCTTCCCTACCTTATTCCTGTGCTGAGATACAGGCTGCTCCAACCTGCTGTAAAATGCTTGATTTCGAGAGTGGGCGAAACTAATGAAAACATTGTTGGGGTAAAACCTAAAGGGAAAGACCTAGCACCAAATCCAATTTGCCATCTGATCTAACTTCTGGAGGCAGTCAAAATGAGCCTTAGAATTCTTCCCTACCTTATTCCTGTGCTGAGATACAGGCTGCTCCAACCTGCTGTAAAATGCTTGATTTCGAGAGTGAGCGAAACTAATGAAAACATTGTTGGGGTAAAACCTAAAGGGAAAGACCTAGCACCAAATCCAATTTGCCATCTGATCTAACTTCTGGAGGCAGTCAAAATGATCCTTAGAATTCTTCCCTACCTTATTCCTGTGCTGAGATACAGGCTGCTCCAACCTGCTGTAAAATGCTTGATTTCGAGAGTGAGCGAAACTAATGAAAACATTGTTGGGGTAAAACCTAAAGGGAAAGACCTAGCACCAAATCCAATTTGCCATCTGATCTAACTTCTGGAGGCAGTCAAAATGAGCCTTAGAATTCTTCCCTACCTTATTCCTGTGCTGAGATACAGGCTGCTCCAACCTGCTGTAAAATGCTTGATTTCGAGAGTGAGCGAAACTAATGAAAACATTGTTGGGGTAAAACCTAAAGGGAAAGACCTAGCACCAAATCCAATTTGCCATCTGATCTAACTTCTGGAGGCAGTCAAAATGAGCCTTAGAATTCTTCCCTACCTTATTCCTGTGCTGAGATACAGGCTGCTCCAACCTGCTGTAAAATGCTTGATTTCGAGAGTGAGCGAAACTAATGAAAACATTGTTGGGGTAAAACCTAAAGGGAAAGACCTAGCACCAAATCCAATTTGCCATCTGATCTAACTTCTGGAGGCAGTCAAAATGAGCCTTAGAATTCTTCCCTACCTTATTCCTGTGCTGAGATACAGGCTGCTCCAACCTGCTGTAAAATGCTTGATTTCGAGAGTGAGCGAAACTAATGAAAACATTGTTGGGGTAAAACCTAAAGGGAAAGACCTAGCACCAAATCCAATTTGCCATCTGATCTAACTTCTGGAGGCAGTCAAAATGAGCCTTAGAATTCTTCCCTACCTTATTCCTGTGCTGAGATACAGGCTGCTCCAACCTGCTGTAAAATGCTTGATTTCGAGAGTGAGCGAAACTAATGAAAACATTGTTGGGGTAAAACCTAAAGGGAAAGACCTAGCACCAAATCCAATTTGCCATCTGATCTAACTTCTGGAGGCAGTCAAAATGAGCCTTAGAATTCTTCCCTACCTTATTCCTGTGCTGAGATACAGGCTGCTCCAACCTGCTGTAAAATGCTTGATTTCGAGAGTGAGCGAAACTAATGAAAACATTGTTGGGGTAAAACCTAAAGGGAAAGACCTAGCACCAAATCCAATTTGCCATCTGATCTAACTTCTGGAGGCAGTCAAAATGAGCCTTAGAATTCTTCCCTACCTTATTCCTGTGCTGAGATACAGGCTGCTCCAACCTGCTGTAAAATGCTTGATTTCGAGAGTGAGCGAAACTAATGAAAACATTGTTGGGGTAAAACCTAAAGGGAAAGACCTAGCACCAAATCCAATTTGCCATCTGATCTAACTTCTGGAGGCAGTCAAAATGAGCCTTAGAATTCTTCCCTACCTTATTCCTGTGCTGAGATACAGGCTGCTCCAACCTGCTGTAAAATGCTTGATTTCGAGAGTGAGCGAAACTAATGAAAACATTGTTGGGGTAAAACCTAAAGGGAAAGACCTAGCACCAAATCCAATTTGCCATCTGATCTAACTTCTGGAGGCAGTCAAAATGAGCCTTAGAATTCTTCCCTACCTTATTCCTGTGCTGAGATACAGGCTGCTCCAACCTGCTGTAAAATGCTTGATTTCGAGAGTGAGCGAAACTAATGAAAACATTGTTGGGGTAAAACCTAAAGGGAAAGACCTAGCACCAAATCCAATTTGCCATCTGATCTAACTTCTGGAGGCAGTCAAAATGAGCCTTAGAATTCTTCCCTACCTTATTCCTGTGCTGAGATACAGGCTGCTCCAACCTGCTGTAAAATGCTTGATTTCGAGAGTGAGCGAAACTAATGAAAACATTGTTGGGGTAAAACCTAAAGGGAAAGACCTAGCACCAAATCCAATTTGCCATCTGATCTAACTTCTGGAGGCAGTCAAAATGAGCCTTAGAATTCTTCCCTACCTTATTCCTGTGCTGAGATACAGGCTGCTCCAACCTGCTGTAAAATGCTTGATTTCGAGAGTGAGCGAAACTAATGAAAACATTGTTGGGGTAAAACCTAAAGGGAAAGACCTAGCACCAAATCCAATTTGCCATCTGATCTAACTTCTGGAGGCAGTCAAAATGAGCCTTAGAATTCTTCCCTACCTTATTCCTGTGCTGAGATACAGGCTGCTCCAACCTGCTGTAAAATGCTTGATTTCGAGAGTGAGCGAAACTAATGAAAACATTGTTGGGGTAAAACCTAAAGGGAAAGACCTAGCACCAAATCCAATTTGCCATCTGATCTAACTTCTGGAGGCAGTCAAAATGAGCCTTAGAATTCTTCCCTACCTTATTCCTGTGCTGAGATACAGGCTGCTCCAACCTGCTGTAAAATGCTTGATTTCGAGAGTGAGCGAAACTAATGAAAACATTGTTGGGGTAAAACCTAAAGGGAAAGACCTAGCACCAAATCCAATTTGCCCATCTGATCTAACTTCTGGAGGCAGTCAAAATGAGCCTTAGAATTCTTCCCTACCTTATTCCTGTGCTGAGATACAGGCTGCTCCAACCTGCTGTAAAATGCTTGATTTCGAGAGTGAGCGAAACTAATGAAAACATTGTTGGGGTAAAACCTAAAGGGAAAGACCTAGCACCAAATCCAATTTGCCATCTGATCTAACTTCTGGAGGCAGTCAAAATGAGCCTTAGAATTCTTCCCTACCTTATTCCTGTGCTGAGATACAGGCTGCTCCAACCTGCTGTAAAATGCTTGATTTCGAGAGTGAGCGAAACTAATGAAAACATTGTTGGGGTAAAACCTAAAGGGAAAGACCTAGCACCAAATCCAATTTGCCATCTGATCTAACTTCTGGAGGCAGTCAAAATGAGCCTTAGAATTCTTCCCTACCTTATTCCTGTGCTGAGATACAGGCTGCTCCAACCTGCTGTAAAATGCTTGATTTCGAGAGTGAGCGAAACTAATGAAAACATTGTTGGGGTAAAACCTAAAGGGAAAGACCTAGCACCAAATCCAATTTGCCATCTGATCTAACTTATGGAGGCAGTCAAAATGAGCCTTAGAATTCTTCCCTACCTTATTCCTGTGCTGAGATACAGGCTGCTCCAACCTGCTGTAAAATGCTTGATTTCGAGAGTGAGCGAAACTAATGAAAACATTGTTGGGGTAAAACCTAAAGGGAAAGACCTAGCACCAAATCCAATTTGCCATCTGATCTAACTTCTGGAGGCAGTCAAAATGAGCCTTAGAATTCTTCCCTACCTTATTCCTGTGCTGAGATACAGGCTGCTCCAACCTGCTGTAAAATGCTTGATTTCGAGAGTGAGCGAAACTAATGAAAACATTGTTGGGGTAAAACCTAAAGGGAAAGACCTAGCACCAAATCCAATTTGCCATCTGATCTAACTTCTGGAGGCAGTCAAAATGAGCCTTAGAATTCTTCCCTACCTTATTCCTGTGCTGAGATACAGTGCTCCAACCTGCTGTAAAATGCTTGATTTCGAGAGTGAGCGAAAACTAATGAAAACATTTGGTTGGGGTAAAACCTAAAGGGAAAGACCTAGCACCAAATCAATTTGCCATCTGATCTAACTTCTGGAGGCAGTCAAAATGAGCCTTAGAATTCTTCCCTACCTTATCCTGTGCTGAGATACAGGCTGCACCAACCTGCTGTAAAATGCTTGATTTCGAGAGTGAGCGAAACTAATGAAAACATTGTTGGGGTAAAACCTAAAGGGAAAGACCTAGCACCAAATCCAATTTGCCATCTGATCTAACTTCTGGAGGCAGTCAAAATGATCCTTAGAATTCTTCCCTACCTTATTCCTGTGCTGAGATACAGGCTGCTCCAACCTGCTGTAAAATGCTTGATTTCGAGAGTGAGCGAAACTAATGAAAACATTGTTGGGGTAAAACCTAAAGGGAAAGACCTAGCACCAAATCCAATGTGCCATCTGATCTAACTTCTGGAGGCAGTCAAAATGATCCTTAGAATTCTTCCCTACCTTATTCCTGTGCTGAGATACAGGCTGCTCCAACCTGCTGTAAAATGCTTGATTTCGAGAGTGAGCGAAACTAATGAAAAACATTGTTGGGGTAAAACCTAAAGGGAAAGACCTAGCACCAAATCCAATTTGCCATCTGATCTAACTTCTGGAGGCAGTCAAAATGAGCCTTAGAATTCTTCCCTACCTTATTCCTGTGCTGAGATACAGGCTGCTCCAACCTGCTGTAAAATGCTTGCTTTCGAGAGTGAGCGAAACTAATGAAAACATTGTTGGGGTAAAACCTAAAGGGAAAGACCTAGCACCAAATCCAATTTGCCATCTGATCTAACTTCTGGAGGCAGTCAAAATGATCCTTAGAATTCTTCCCTACCTTATTCCTGTGCTGAGATACAGGCTGCTCCAACCTGCTGTAAAATGCTTGATTTCGAGAGTGAGCGAAACTAATGAAAACATTGTTGGGGTAAAACCTAAAGGGAAAGACCTAGCACCAAATCCAATTTGCCATCTGATCTAACTTCTGGAGGCAGTCAAAATGATCCTTAGAATTCTTCCCTACCTTATTCCTGTGCTGAGATACAGGCTGCTCCAACCTGCTGTAAAATGCTTGATTTCGAGAGTGAGCGAAACTAATGAAAACATTGTTGGGGTAAAACCTAAAGGGAAAGACCTAGCACCAAATCCAATTTGCCATCTGATCTAACTTCTGGAGGCAGTCAAATGAGCCTTAGAATTCTTCCCTACCTTATTCCTGGTGCTGAGATACAGGCTGCTCCAACCTGCTGTAAAATGCTTGATTTCGAGAGTGAGCGAAACTAATGAAAACATTGTTGGGGTAAAACCTAAAGGGAAAGACCTAGCACCAAATCCAATTTGCCATCTGATCTAACTTCTGGAGGCAGTCAAAATGAGCCTTAGAATTCTTCCCTACCTTATTCCTGTGCTGAGATACAGGCTGCTCCAACCTGCTGTAAAATGCTTGCTTTCGAGAGTGAGCGAAACTAATGAAAACAATTGTTGGGGTAAAACCTAAAGGGAAAGACCTAGCACCAAATCCAATTTGCCATCTGATCTAACTTCTGGAGGCAGTCAAAATGATCCTTAGAATTCTTCCCTACCTTATTCCTGTGCTGAGATACAGGCTGCTCCAACCTGCTGTAAAATGCTTGATTTCGAGAGTGAGCGAAACTAATGAAAACATTTGTTGGGGTAAAACCTAAAGGGAAAGACTAGCACCAAATCCAATTTGCCATCTGATCTAACTTCTGGAGGCAGTCAAAATGATCCTTAGAATTCTTCCCCACCTTATTCCTGTGCTGAGATACAGGCTGCTCCAACCTGCTGTAAAATGCTTGATTTCGAGAGTGAGCGAAACTAATGAAAACATTGTTGGGGTAAAACTTAAAGGGAAAGACCTAGCACCAAATCCAATTTGCCATCTGATCTAACTTCTGGAGGCAGTCAAAATGAGCCTTAGAATTCTTCCCTACCTTATTCCTGTGCTGAGATACAGGCTGCTCCAACCTGCTGTAAAATGCTTGATTTCGAGAGTGAGCGAAACTAATGAAAACATTGTTGGGGTAAAACCTAAAGGGAAAGACCTAGCACCAAAATCCAATTTGCCATCTGATCTAACTTCTGGAGGCAGTCAAAATGAGCCTTAGAATTCTTCCCTACCTTATTCCTGTGCTGAGATACAGGCTGCTCCAACCTGCTGTAAAATGCTTGATTTCGAGAGTGAGCGAAACTAATGAAAACATTGTTGGGGTAAAACCTAAAGGGAAAGACCTAGCACCAAATCCATTTCGCCATCTGATCTAACTTCTGGAGGCAGTCAAAATGATCCATAGAATTCTTCCCTACCTTATTCCTGTGCTGAGATACAGGCTGCTCCAACCTGCTGTAAAATGGCTTGATTTCGAGAGTGAGCGAAACTAATGAAACATTGTTGGGGTAAAACCTAAAGGGAAAGACCTAGCACCAAATCCAATTTGCCATCTGATCTAACTTCTGGAGGCAGTCAAAATGAGCCTTAGAATTCTTCCTACCTTATTCCTGTGCTGAGATACAGGCTGCTCCAACCTGCTGTAAAATGCTTGATTTCGAGAGTGAGCGAAACTAATGAAAAACATTGTTGGGGTAAAACCTAAAGGGAAAGACCTAGCACCAAATCCAATTTGCCATCTGATCTAACTTCTGGAGGCAGTCAAAATGAGCCTTAGAATTCTTCCCTACCTTATTCCTGTGCTGAGATACAGGCTGCTCCAACCTGCTGTAAAATGCTTGATTTCGAGAGTGAGCGAAACTAATGAAAACATTGTTGGGGTAAAACCTAAAGGGAAAGACCTAGCACCAAATCCAATTTGCCATCTGATCTAACTTCTGGAGGCAGTCAAAATGAGCCTTAGAATTCTTCCCTACCTTATTCCTGTGCTGAGATACAGGCTGCTCCAACCTGCTGTAAAATGCTTGATTTCGAGAGTGAGCGAAACTAATGAAAACATTGTTGGGGTAAAACCTAAAGGGAAAGACCTAGCACCAAATCCAATTTGCCATCTGATCTAACTTCTGGAGGCAGTCAAAATGAGCCTTAGAATTCTTCCCTACCTTATTCCTGTGCTGAGATACAGGCTGCTCCAACCTGCTGTAAAATGCTTGATTTCGAGAGTGAGCGAAACTAATGAAAACATTGTTGGGGTAAAACCTAAAGGGAAAGACCTAGCACCAAATCCAATTTGCCATCTGATCTAACTTCTGGAGGCAGTCAAAATGAGCCTTAGAATTCTTCCCTACCTTATTCCTGTGCTGAGATACAGGCTGCTCCAACCTGCTGTAAAATGCTTGATTTCGAGAGTGAGCGAAACTAATGAAAACATTGTTGGGGTAAAACCTAAAGGGAAAGACCTAGCACCAAATCCAATTTGCCATCTGATCTAACTTCTGGAGGCAGTCAAAATGAGCCTTAGAATTCTTCCCTACCTTATTCCTGTGCTGAGATACAGGCTGCTCCAACCTGCTGTAAAATGCTTGATTTCGAGAGTGAGCGAAACTAATGAAAACATTGTTGGGGTAAAACCTAAAGGGAAAGACCTAGCACCAAATCCAATTTGCCATCTGATCTAACTTCTGGAGGCAGTCAAAATGAGCCTTAGAATTCTTCCCTACCTTATTCCTGTGCTGAGATACAGGCTGCTCCAACCTGCTGTAAAATGCTTGATTTCGAGAGTGAGCGAAACTAATGAAAACATTGTTGGGGTAAAACCTAAAGGGAAAGACCTAGCACCAAATCCAATTTGCCATCTGATCTAACTTCTGGAGGCAGTCAAAATGAGCCTTAGAATTCTTCCCTACCTTATTCCTGTGCTGAGATACAGGCTGCTCCAACCTGCTGTAAAATGCTTGATTTCGAGAGTGAGCGAAACTAATGAAAACATTGTTGGGGTAAAACCTAAAGGGAAAGACCTAGCACCAAATCCAATTTGCCATCTGATCTAACTTCTGGAGGCAGTCAAAATGAGCCTTAGAATTCTTCCCTACCTTATTCCTGTGCTGAGATACAGGCTGCTCCAACCTGCTGTAAAATGCTTGATTTCGAGAGTGAGCGAAACTAATGAAAACATTGTTGGGGTAAAACCTAAAGGGAAAGACCTAGCACCAAATCCAATTTGCCATCTGATCTAACTTCTGGAGGCAGTCAAAATGAGCCTTAGAATTCTTCCCTACCTTATTCCTGTGCTGAGATACAGGCTGCTCCAACCTGCTGTAAAATGCTTGATTTCGAGAGTGAGCGAAACTAATGAAAACATTGTTGGGGTAAAACCTAAAGGGAAAGACCTAGCACCAAATCCAATTTGCCATCTGATCTAACTTCTGGAGGCAGTCAAAATGAGCCTTAGAATTCTTCCCTACCTTATTCCTGTGCTGAGATACAGGCTGCTCCAACCTGCTGTAAAATGCTTGATTTCGAGAGTGAGCGAAACTAATGAAAACATTGTTGGGGTAAAACCTAAAGGGAAAGACCTAGCACCAAATCCAATTTGCCATCTGATCTAACTTCTGGAGGCAGTCAAAATGAGCCTTAGAATTCTTCCCTACCTTATTCCTGTGCTGAGATACAGGCTGCTCCAACCTGCTGTAAAATGCTTGATTTCGAGAGTGAGCGAAACTAATGAAAACATTGTTGGGGTAAAACCTAAAGGGAAAGACCTAGCACCAAATCCAATTTGCCATCTGATCTAACTTCTGGAGGCAGTCAAAATGAGCCTTAGAATTCTTCCCTACCTTATTCCTGTGCTGAGATACAGGCTGCTCCAACCTGCTGTAAAATGCTTGATTTCGAGAGTGAGCGAAACTAATGAAAACATTGTTGGGGTAAAACCTAAAGGGAAAGACCTAGCACCAAATCCAATTTGCCATCTGATCTAACTTCTGGAGGCAGTCAAAATGAGCCTTAGAATTCTTCCCTACCTTATTCCTGTGCTGAGATACAGGCTGCTCCAACCTGCTGTAAAATGCTTGATTTCGAGAGTGAGCGAAACTAATGAAAACATTGTTGGGGTAAAACCTAAAGGGAAAGACCTAGCACCAAATCCAATTTGCCATCTGATCTAACTTCTGGAGGCAGTCAAAATGAGCCTTAGAATTCTTCCCTACCTTATTCCTGTGCTGAGATACAGGCTGCTCCAACCTGCTGTAAAATGCTTGATTTCGAGAGTGAGCGAAACTAATGAAAACATTGTTGGGGTAAAACCTAAAGGGAAAGACCTAGCACCAAATCCAATTTGCCATCTGATCTAACTTCTGGAGGCAGTCAAAATGAGCCTTAGAATTCTTCCCTACCTTATTCCTGTGCTGAGATACAGGCTGCTCCAACCTGCTGTAAAATGCTTGATTTCGAGAGTGAGCGAAACTAATGAAAACATTGTTGGGGTAAAACCTAAAGGGAAAGACCTAGCACCAAATCCAATTTGCCATCTGATCTAACTTCTGGAGGCAGTCAAAATGAGCCTTAGAATTCTTCCCTACCTTATTCCTGTGCTGAGATACAGGCTGCTCCAACCTGCTGTAAAATGCTTGATTTCGAGAGTGAGCGAAACTAATGAAAACATTGTTGGGGTAAAACCTAAAGGGAAAGACCTAGCACCAAATCCAATTTGCCATCTGATCTAACTTCTGGAGGCAGTCAAAATGAGCCTTAGAATTCTTCCCTACCTTATTCCTGTGCTGAGATACAGGCTGCTCCAACCTGCTGTAAAATGCTTGATTTCGAGAGTGAGCGAAACTAATGAAAACATTGTTGGGGTAAAACCTAAAGGGAAAGACCTAGCACCAAATCCAATTTGCCATCTGATCTAACTTCTGGAGGCAGTCAAAATGAGCCTTAGAATTCTTCCCTACCTTATTCCTGTGCTGAGATACAGGCTGCTCCAACCTGCTGTAAAATGCTTGATTTCGAGAGTGAGCGAAACTAATGAAAACATTGTTGGGGTAAAACCTAAAGGGAAAGACCTAGCACCAAATCCAATTTGCCATCTGATCTAACTTCTGGAGGCAGTCAAAATGAGCCTTAGAATTCTTCCCTACCTTATTCCTGTGCTGAGATACAGGCTGCTCCAACCTGCTGTAAAATGCTTGATTTCGAGAGTGAGCGAAACTAATGAAAACATTGTTGGGGTAAAACCTAAAGGGAAAGACCTAGCACCAAATCCAATTTGCCATCTGATCTAACTTCTGGAGGCAGTCAAAATGAGCCTTAGAATTCTTCCCTACCTTATTCCTGTGCTGAGATACAGGCTGCTCCAACCTGCTGTAAAATGCTTGATTTCGAGAGTGAGCGAAACTAATGAAAACATTGTTGGGGTAAAACCTAAAGGGAAAGACCTAGCACCAAATCCAATTTGCCATCTGATCTAACTTCTGGAGGCAGTCAAAATGAGCCTTAGAATTCTTCCCTACCTTATTCCTGTGCTGAGATACAGGCTTCCAACCTGCTGTAAAATGCTTGATTTCGAGAGTGAGCGAAACTAATGAAAACATTGTTGGGGTAAAACCTAAAGGGAAAGACCTAGCACCAAATCCAATTTGCCATCTGATCTAACTTCTGGAGGCAGTCAAAATGAGCCTTAGAATTCTTCCCTACCTTATTCCTGTGCTGAGATACAGGCTGCTCCAACCTGCTGTAAAATGCTTGATTTCGAGAGTGAGCGAAACTAATGAAAACATTGTTGGGGTAAAACCTAAAGGGAAAGACCTAGCACCAAATCCAATTTGCCATCTGATCTAACTTCTGGAGGCAGTCAAAATGAGCCTTAGAATTCTTCCCTACCTTATTCCTGTGCTGAGATACAGGCTGCTCCAACCTGCTGTAAAATGCTTGATTTCGAGAGTGAGCGAAACTAATGAAAACATTGTTGGGGTAAAACCTAAAGGGAAAGACCTAGCACCAAATCCAATTTGCCATCTGATCTAACTTCTGGAGGCAGTCAAAATGAGCCTTAGAATTCTTCCCTACCTTATTCCTGTGCTGAGATACAGGCTGCTCCAACCTGCTGTAAAATGCTTGATTTCGAGAGTGAGCGAAACTAATGAAAACATTGTTGGGGTAAAACCTAAAGGGAAAGACCTAGCACCAAATCCAATTTGCCATCTGATCTAACTTCTGGAGGCAGTCAAAATGAGCCTTAGAATTCTTCCCTACCTTATTCCTGTGCTGAGATACAGGCTGCTCCAACCTGCTGTAAAATGCTTGATTTCGAGAGTGAGCGAAACTAATGAAAACATTGTTGGGGTAAAACCTAAAGGGAAAGACCTAGCACCAAATCCAATTTGCCATCTGATCTAACTTCTGGAGGCAGTCAAAATGAGCCTTAGAATTCTTCCCTACCTTATTCCTGTGCTGAGATACAGGCTGCTCCAACCTGCTGTAAAATGCTTGATTTCGAGAGTGAGCGAAACTAATGAAAACATTGTTGGGGTAAAACCTAAAGGGAAAGACCTAGCACCAAATCCAATTTGCCATCTGATCTAACTTCTGGAGGCAGTCAAAATGAGCCTTAGAATTCTTCCCTACCTTATTCCTGTGCTGAGATACAGGCTGCTCCAACCTGCTGTAAAATGCTTGATTTCGAGAGTGAGCGAAACTAATGAAAACATTGTTGGGGTAAAACCTAAAGGGAAAGACCTAGCACCAAATCCAATTTGCCATCTGATCTAACTTCTGGAGGCAGTCAAAATGAGCCTTAGAATTCTTCCCTACCTTATTCCTGTGCTGAGATACAGGCTGCTCCAACCTGCTGTAAAATGCTTGATTTCGAGAGTGAGCGAAACTAATGAAAACATTGTTGGGGTAAAACCTAAAGGGAAAGACCTAGCACCAAATCCAATTTGCCATCTGATCTAACTTCTGGAGGCAGTCAAAATGAGCCTTAGAATTCTTCCCTACCTTATTCCTGTGCTGAGATACAGGCTGCTCCAACCTGCTGTAAAATGCTTGATTTCGAGAGTGAGCGAAACTAATGAAAACATTGTTGGGGTAAAACCTAAAGGGAAAGACCTAGCACCAAATCCAATTTGCCATCTGATCTAACTTCTGGAGGCAGTCAAAATGAGCCTTAGAATTCTTCCCTACCTTATTCCTGTGCTGAGATACAGGCTGCTCCAACCTGCTGTAAAATGCTTGATTTCGAGAGTGAGCGAAACTAATGAAAACATTGTTGGGGTAAAACCTAAAGGGAAAGACCTAGCACCAAATCCAATTTGCCATCTGATCTAACTTCTGGAGGCAGTCAAAATGAGCCTTAGAATTCTTCCCTACCTTATTCCTGTGCTGAGATACAGGCTGCTCCAACCTGCTGTAAAATGCTTGATTTCGAGAGTGAGCGAAACTAATGAAAACATTGTTGGGGTAAAACCTAAAGGGAAAGACCTAGCACCAAATCCAATTTGCCATCTGATCTAACTTCTGGAGGCAGTCAAAATGAGCCTTAGAATTCTTCCCTACCTTATTCCTGTGCTGAGATACAGGCTGCTCCAACCTGCTGTAAAATGCTTGATTTCGAGAGTGAGCGAAACTAATGAAAACATTGTTGGGGTAAAACCTAAAGGGAAAGACCTAGCACCAAATCCAATTTGCCATCTGATCTAACTTCTGGAGGCAGTCAAAATGAGCCTTAGAATTCTTCCCTACCTTATTCCTGTGCTGAGATACAGGCTGCTCCAACCTGCTGTAAAATGCTTGATTTCGAGAGTGAGCGAAACTAATGAAAACATTGTTGGGGTAAAACCTAAAGGGAAAGACCTAGCACCAAATCCAATTTGCCATCTGATCTAACTTCTGGAGGCAGTCAAAATGAGCCTTAGAATTCTTCCCTACCTTATTCCTGTGCTGAGATACAGGCTGCTCCAACCTGCTGTAAAATGCTTGATTTCGAGAGTGAGCGAAACTAATGAAAACATTGTTGGGGTAAAACCTAAAGGGAAAGACCTAGCACCAAATCCAATTTGCCATCTGATCTAACTTCTGGAGGCAGTCAAAATGAGCCTTAGAATTCTTCCCTACCTTATTCCTGTGCTGAGATACAGGCTGCTCCAACCTGCTGTAAAATGCTTGATTTCGAGAGTGAGCGAAACTAATGAAAACATTGTTGGGGTAAAACCTAAAGGGAAAGACCTAGCACCAAATCCAATTTGCCATCTGATCTAACTTCTGGAGGCAGTCAAAATGAGCCTTAGAATTCTTCCCTACCTTATTCCTGTGCTGAGATACAGGCTGCTCCAACCTGCTGTAAAATGCTTGATTTCGAGAGTGAGCGAAACTAATGAAAACATTGTTGGGGTAAAACCTAAAGGGAAAGACCTAGCACCAAATCCAATTTGCCATCTGATCTAACTTCTGGAGGCAGTCAAAATGAGCCTTAGAATTCTTCCCTACCTTATTCCTGTGCTGAGATACAGGCTGCTCCAACCTGCTGTAAAATGTCTTGATTTCGAGAGTGAGCGAAACTAATGAAAACATTGTTGGGGTAAAACCTAAAGGGAAAGACCTAGCACCAAATCCAATTTGCCATCTGATCTAACTTCTGGAGGCAGTCAAAATGAGCCTTAGAATTCTTCCCTACCTTATTCCTGTGCTGAGATACAGGCTGCTCCAACCTGCTGTAAAATGCTTGATTTCGAGAGTGAGCGAAACTAATGAAAACATTGTTGGGGTAAAACCTAAAGGGAAAGACCTAGCACCAAATCCAATTTGCCATCTGATCTAACTTCTGGAGGCAGTCAAAATGAGCCTTAGAATTCTTCCCTACCTTATTCCTGTGCTGAGATACAGGCTGCTCCAACCTGCTGTAAAATGCTTGATTTCGAGAGTGAGCGAAACTAATGAAAACATTGTTGGGGTAAAACCTAAAGGGAAAGACCTAGCACCAAATCCAATTTGCCATCTGATCTAACTTCTGGAGGCAGTCAAAATGAGCCTTAGAATTCTTCCCTACCTTATTCCTGTGCTGAGATACAGGCTGCTCCAACCTGCTGTAAAATGCTTGATTTCGAGAGTGAGCGAAACTAATGAAAACATTGTTGGGGTAAAACCTAAAGGGAAAGACCTAGCACCAAATCCAATTTGCCATCTGATCTAACTTCTGGAGGCAGTCAAAATGAGCCTTAGAATTCTTCCCTACCTTATTCCTGTGCTGAGATACAGGCTGCTCCAACCTGCTGTAAAATGCTTGATTTCGAGAGTGAGCGAAACTAATGAAAACATTGTTGGGGTAAAACCTAAAGGGAAAGACCTAGCACCAAATCCAATTTGCCATCTGATCTAACTTCTGGAGGCAGTCAAAATGAGCCTTAGAATTCTTCCCTACCTTATTCCTGTGCTGAGATACAGGCTGCTCCAACCTGCTGTAAAATGCTTGATTTCGAGAGTGAGCGAAACTAATGAAAACATTGTTGGGGTAAAACCTAAAGGGAAAGACCTAGCACCAAATCCAATTTGCCATCTGATCTAACTTCTGGAGGCAGTCAAAATGAGCCTTAGAATTCTTCCCTACCTTATTCCTGTGCTGAGATACAGGCTGCTCCAACCTGCTGTAAAATGCTTGATTTCGAGAGTGAGCGAAACTAATGAAAACATTGTTGGGGTAAAACCTAAAGGGAAAGACCTAGCACCAAATCCAATTTGCCATCTGATCTAACTTCTGGAGGCAGTCAAAATGAGCCTTAGAATTCTTCCCTACCTTATTCCTGTGCTGAGATACAGGCTGCTCCAACCTGCTGTAAAATGCTTGATTTCGAGAGTGAGCGAAACTAATGAAAACATTGTTGGGGTAAAACCTAAAGGGAAAGACCTAGCACCAAATCCAATTTGCCATCTGATCTAACTTCTGGAGGCAGTCAAAATGAGCCTTAGAATTCTTCCCTACCTTATTCCTGTGCTGAGATACAGGCTGCTCCAACCTGCTGTAAAATGCTTGATTTCGAGAGTGAGCGAAACTAATGAAAACATTGTTGGGGTAAAACCTAAAGGGAAAGACCTAGCACCAAATCCAATTTGCCATCTGATCTAACTTCTGGAGGCAGTCAAAATGAGCCTTAGAATTCTTCCCTACCTTATTCCTGTGCTGAGATACAGGCTGCTCCAACCTGCTGTAAAATGCTTGATTTCGAGAGTGAGCGAAACTAATGAAAACATTGTTGGGGTAAAACCTAAAGGGAAAGACCTAGCACCAAATCCAATTTGCCATCTGATCTAACTTCTGGAGGCAGTCAAAATGAGCCTTAGAATTCTTCCCTACCTTATTCCTGTGCTGAGATACAGGCTGCTCCAACCTGCTGTAAAATGCTTGATTTCGAGAGTGAGCGAAACTAATGAAAACATTGTTGGGGTAAAACCTAAAGGGAAAGACCTAGCACCAAATCCAATTTGCCATCTGATCTAACTTCTGGAGGCAGTCAAAATGAGCCTTAGAATTCTTCCCTACCTTATTCCTGTGCTGAGATACAGGCTGCTCCAACCTGCTGTAAAATGCTTGATTTCGAGAGTGAGCGAAACTAATGAAAACATTGTTGGGGTAAAACCTAAAGGGAAAGACCTAGCACCAAATCCAATTTGCCATCTGATCTAACTTCTGGAGGCAGTCAAAATGAGCCTTAGAATTCTTCCCTACCTTATTCCTGTGCTGAGATACAGGCTGCTCCAACCTGCTGTAAAATGCTTGATTTCGAGAGTGAGCGAAACTAATGAAAACATTGTTGGGGTAAAACCTAAAGGGAAAGACCTAGCACCAAATCCAATTTGCCATCTGATCTAACTTCTGGAGGCAGTCAAAATGAGCCTTAGAATTCTTCCCTACCTTATTCCTGTGCTGAGATACAGGCTGCTCCAACCTGCTGTAAAATGCTTGATTTCGAGAGTGAGCGAAACTAATGAAAACATTGTTGGGGTAAAACCTAAAGGGAAAGACCTAGCACCAAATCCAATTTGCCATCTGATCTAACTTCTGGAGGCAGTCAAAATGAGCCTTAGAATTCTTCCCTACCTTATTCCTGTGCTGAGATACAGGCTGCTCCAACCTGCTGTAAAATGCTTGATTTCGAGAGTGAGCGAAACTAATGAAAACATTGTTGGGGTAAAACCTAAAGGGAAAGACCTAGCACCAAATCCAATTTGCCATCTGATCTAACTTCTGGAGGCAGTCAAAATGAGCCTTAGAATTCTTCCCTACCTTATTCCTGTGCTGAGATACAGGCTGCTCCAACCTGCTGTAAAATGCTTGATTTCGAGAGTGAGCGAAACTAATGAAAACATTGTTGGGGTAAAACCTAAAGGGAAAGACCTAGCACCAAATCCAATTTGCCATCTGATCTAACTTCTGGAGGCAGTCAAAATGAGCCTTAGAATTCTTCCCTACCTTATTCCTGTGCTGAGATACAGGCTGCTCCAACCTGCTGTAAAATGCTTGATTTCGAGAGTGAGCGAAACTAATGAAAACATTGTTGGGGTAAAACCTAAAGGGAAAGACCTAGCACCAAATCCAATTTGCCATCTGATCTAACTTCTGGAGGCAGTCAAAATGAGCCTTAGAATTCTTCCCTACCTTATTCCTGTGCTGAGATACAGGCTGCTCCAACCTGCTGTAAAATGCTTGATTTCGAGAGTGAGCGAAACTAATGAAAACATTGTTGGGGTAAAACCTAAAGGGAAAGACCTAGCACCAAATCCAATTTGCCATCTGATCTAACTTCTGGAGGCAGTCAAAATGAGCCTTAGAATTCTTCCCTACCTTATTCCTGTGCTGAGATACAGGCTGCTCCAACCTGCTGTAAAATGCTTGATTTCGAGAGTGAGCGAAACTAATGAAAACATTGTTGGGGTAAAACCTAAAGGGAAAGACCTAGCACCAAATCCAATTTGCCATCTGATCTAACTTCTGGAGGCAGTCAAAATGAGCCTTAGAATTCTTCCCTACCTTATTCCTGTGCTGAGATACAGGCTGCTCCAACCTGCTGTAAAATGCTTGATTTCGAGAGTGAGCGAAACTAATGAAAACATTGTTGGGGTAAAACCTAAAGGGAAAGACCTAGCACCAAATCCAATTTGCCATCTGATCTAACTTCTGGAGGCAGTCAAAATCGAGCCTTAGAATTCTTCCCTACCTTATTCCTGTGCTGAGATACAGGCTGCTCCAACCTGCTGTAAAATGCTTGATTTCGAGAGTGAGCGAAACTAATGAAAACATTGTTGGGGTAAAACCTAAAGGGAAAGACCTAGCACCAAATCCAATTTGCCATCTGATCTAACTTCTGGAGGCAGTCAAAATGAGCCTTAGAATTCTTCCCTACCTTATTCCTGTGCTGAGATACAGGCTGCTCCAACCTGCTGTAAAATGCTTGATTTCGAGAGTGAGCGAAACTAATGAAAACATTGTTGGGGTAAAACCTAAAGGGAAAGACCTAGCACCAAATCCAATTTGCCATCTGATCTAACTTCTGGAGGCAGTCAAAATGAGCCTTAGAATTCTTCCCTACCTTATTCCTGTGCTGAGATACAGGCTGCTCCAACCTGCTGTAAAATGCTTGATTTCGAGAGTGAGCGAAACTAATGAAAACATTGTTGGGGTAAAACCTAAAGGGAAAGACCTAGCACCAAATCCAATTTGCCATCTGATCTAACTTCTGGAGGCAGTCAAAATGAGCCTTAGAATTCTTCCCTACCTTATTCCTGTGCTGAGATACAGGCTGCTCCAACCTGCTGTAAAATGCTTGATTTCGAGAGTGAGCGAAACTAATGAAAACATTGTTGGGGTAAAACCTAAAGGGAAAGACCTAGCACCAAATCCAATTTGCCATCTGATCTAACTTCTGGAGGCAGTCAAAATGAGCCTTAGAATTCTTCCCTACCTTATTCCTGTGCTGAGATACAGGCTGCTCCAACCTGCTGTAAAATGCTTGATTTCGAGAGTGAGCGAAACTAATGAAAACATTGTTGGGGTAAAACCTAAAGGGAAAGACCTAGCACCAAATCCAATTTGCCATCTGATCTAACTTCTGGAGGCAGTCAAAATGAGCCTTAGAATTCTTCCCTACCTTATTCCTGTGCTGAGATACAGGCTGCTCCAACCTGCTGTAAAATGCTTGATTTCGAGAGTGAGCGAAACTAATGAAAACATTGTTGGGGTAAAACCTAAAGGGAAAGACCTAGCACCAAATCCAATTTGCCATCTGATCTAACTTCTGGAGGCAGTCAAAATGAGCCTTAGAATTCTTCCCTACCTTATTCCTGTGCTGAGATACAGGCTGCTCCAACCTGCTGTAAAATGCTTGATTTCGAGAGTGAGCGAAACTAATGAAAACATTGTTGGGGTAAAACCTAAAGGGAAAGACCTAGCACCAAATCCAATTTGCCATCTGATCTAACTTCTGGAGGCAGTCAAAATGAGCCTTAGAATTCTTCCCTACCTTATTCCTGTGCTGAGATACAGGCTGCTCCAACCTGCTGTAAAATGCTTGATTTCGAGAGTGAGCGAAACTAATGAAAACATTGTTGGGGTAAAACCTAAAGGGAAAGACCTAGCACCAAATCCAATTTGCCATCTGATCTAACTTCTGGAGGCAGTCAAAATGAGCCTTAGAATTCTTCCCTACCTTATTCCTGTGCTGAGATACAGGCTGCTCCAACCTGCTGTAAAATGCTTGATTTCGAGAGTGAGCGAAACTAATGAAAACATTGTTGGGGTAAAACCTAAAGGGAAAGACCTAGCACCAAATCCAATTTGCCATCTGATCTAACTTCTGGAGGCAGTCAAAATGAGCCTTAGAATTCTTCCCTACCTTATTCCTGTGCTGAGATACAGGCTGCTCCAACCTGCTGTAAAATGCTTGATTTCGAGAGTGAGCGAAACTAATGAAAACATTGTTGGGGTAAAACCTAAAGGGAAAGACCTAGCACCAAATCCAATTTGCCATCTGATCTAACTTCTGGAGGCAGTCAAAATGAGCCTTAGAATTCTTCCCTACCTTATTCCTGTGCTGAGATACAGGCTGCTCCAACCTGCTGTAAAATGCTTGATTTCGAGAGTGAGCGAAACTAATGAAAACATTGTTGGGGTAAAACCTAAAGGGAAAGACCTAGCACCAAATCCAATTTGCCATCTGATCTAACTTCTGGAGGCAGTCAAAATGAGCCTTAGAATTCTTCCCTACCTTATTCCTGTGCTGAGATACAGGCTGCTCCAACCTGCTGTAAAATGCTTGATTTCGAGAGTGAGCGAAACTAATGAAAACATTGTTGGGGTAAAACCTAAAGGGAAAGACCTAGCACCAAATCCAATTTGCCATCTGATCTAACTTCTGGAGGCAGTCAAAATGAGCCTTAGAATTCTTCCCTACCTTATTCCTGTGCTGAGTATACAGGCTGCTCCAACCTGCTGTAAAATGCTTGATTTCGAGAGTGAGCGAAACTAATGAAAACATTGTTGGGGTAAAACCTAAAGGGAAAGACCTAGCACCAAATCCAATTTGCCATCTGATCTAACTTCTGGAGGCAGTCAAAATGAGCCTTAGAATTCTTCCCTACCTTATTCCTGTGCTGAGATACAGGCTGCTCCAACCTGCTGTAAAATGCTTGATTTCGAGAGTGAGCGAAACTAATGAAAACATTGTTGGGGTAAAACCTAAAGGGAAAGACCTAGCACCAAATCCAATTTGCCATCTGATCTAACTTCTGGAGGCAGTCAAAATGAGCCTTAGAATTCTTCCCTACCTTATTCCTGTGCTGAGATACAGGCTGCTCCAACCTGCTGTAAAATGCTTGATTTCGAGAGTGAGCGAAACTAATGAAAACATTGTTGGGGTAAAACCTAAAGGGAAAGACCTAGCACCAAATCCAATTTGCCATCTGATCTAACTTCTGGAGGCAGTCAAAATGAGCCTTAGAATTCTTCCCTACCTTATTCCTGTGCTGAGATACAGGCTGCTCCAACCTGCTGTAAAATGCTTGATTTCGAGAGTGAGCGAAACTAATGAAAACATTGTTGGGGTAAAACCTAAAGGGAAAGACCTAGCACCAAATCCAATTTGCCATCTGATCTAACTTCTGGAGGCAGTCAAAATGAGCCTTAGAATTCTTCCCTACCTTATTCCTGTGCTGAGATACAGGCTGCTCCAACCTGCTGTAAAATGCTTGATTTCGAGAGTGAGCGAAACTAATGAAAACATTGTTGGGGTAAAACCTAAAGGGAAAGACCTAGCACCAAATCCAATTTGCCATCTGATCTAACTTCTGGAGGCAGTCAAAATGAGCCTTAGAATTATTCCCTACCTTATTCCTGTGCTGAGATACAGGCTGCTCCAACCTGCTGTAAAATGCTTGATTTCGAGAGTGAGCGAAACTAATGAAAACATTGTTGGGGTAAAACCTAAAGGGAAAGACCTAGCACCAAATCCAATTTGCCATCTGATCTAACTTCTGGAGGCAGTCAAAATGAGCCTTAGAATTCTTCCCTACCTTATTCCTGTGCTGAGATACAGGCTGCTCCAACCTGCTGTAAAATGCTTGATTTCGAGAGTGAGCGAAACTAATGAAAACATTGTTGGGGTAAAACCTAAAGGGAAAGACCTAGCACCAAATCCAATTTGCCATCTGATCTAACTTCTGGAGGCAGTCAAAATGAGCCTTAGAATTCTTCCCTACCTTATTCCTGTGCTGAGATACAGGCTGCTCCAACCTGCTGTAAAATGCTTGATTTCGAGAGTGAGCGAAACTAATGAAAACATTGTTGGGGTAAAACCTAAAGGGAAAGACCTAGCACCAAATCCAATTTGCCATCTGATCTAACTTCTGGAGGCAGTCAAAATGAGCCTTAGAATTCTTCCCTACCTTATTCCTGTGCTGAGATACAGGCTGCTCCAACCTGCTGTAAAATGCTTGATTTCGAGAGTGAGCGAAACTAATGAAAACATTGTTGGGGTAAAACCTAAAGGGAAAGACCTAGCACCAAATCCAATTTGCCATCTGATCTAACTTCTGGAGGCAGTCAAAATGAGCCTTAGAATTCTTCCCTACCTTATTCCTGTGCTGAGATACAGGCTGCTCCAACCTGCTGTAAAATGCTTGATTTCGAGAGTGAGCGAAACTAATGAAAACATTGTTGGGGTAAAACCTAAAGGGAAAGACCTAGCACCAAATCCAATTTGCCATCTGATCTAACTTCTGGAGGCAGTCAAAATGAGCCTTAGAATTCTTCCCTACCTTATTCCTGTGCTGAGATACAGGCTGCTCCAACCTGCTGTAAAATGCTTGATTTCGAGAGTGAGCGAAACTAATGAAAACATTGTTGGGGTAAAACCTAAAGGGAAAGACCTAGCACCAAATCCAATTTGCCATCTGATCTAACTTCTGGAGGCAGTCAAAATGAGCCTTAGAATTCTTCCCTACCTTATTCCTGTGCTGAGATACAGGCTGCTCCAACCTGCTGTAAAATGCTTGATTTCGAGAGTGAGCGAAACTAATGAAAACATTGTTGGGGTAAAACCTAAAGGGAAAGACCTAGCACCAAATCCAATTTGCCATCTGATCTAACTTCTGGAGGCAGTCAAAATGAGCCTTAGAATTCTTCCCTACCTTATTCCTGTGCTGAGATACAGGCTGCTCCAACCTGCTGTAAAATGCTTGATTTCGAGAGTGAGCGAAACTAATGAAAACATTGTTGGGGTAAAACCTAAAGGGAAAGACCTTAACTTCTGGAGGCAGTCAAAATGAGCCTTAGAATTCTTCCCTACCTTATTCCTGTGCTGAGATACAGGCTGCTCCAACCTGCAGTAAAATGCTTGATTTCGAGAGTGAGCGAAACTAATGAAAACATTGTTGGGGTAAAACCTAAAGGGAAAGACCTAGCACCAAATCCAATTTGCCATCTGATCTAACTTCTGGAGGCAGTCAAAATGAGCCTTAGAATTCTTCCCTACCTTATTCCTGTGCTGAGATACAGGCTGCTCCAACCTGCTGTAAAATGCTTGATTTCGAGAGTGAGCGAAACTAATGAAAACATTGTTGGGGTAAAACCTAAAGGGAAAGACCTAGCACCAAATCCAATTTGCCATCTGATCTAACTTCTGGAGGCAGTCAAAATGAGCCTTAGAATTCTTCCCTACCTTATTCCTGTGCTGAGATACAGGCTGCTCCAACCTGCTGTAAAATGCTTGATTTCGAGAGTGAGCGAAACTAATGAAAACATTGTTGGGGTAAAACCTAAAGGGAAAGACCTAGCACCAAATCCAATTTGCCATCTGATCTAACTTCTGGAGGCAGTCAAAATGAGCCTTAGAATTCTTCCCTACCTTATTCCTGTGCTGAGATACAGGCTGCTCCAACCTGCTGTAAAAAGCTTGATTTCGAGAGTGAGCGAAACTAATGAAAACATTGTTGGGGGTAAAACCTAAAGGGAAAGACCTAGCACCAAATCCAATTTGCCATCTGATCTAACTTCTGGAGGCAGTCAAAATGATCCTTAGAATTCTTCCCTACCTTATTCCTGTGCTGAGATACAGGCTGCTCCAACCTGCTGTAAAATGCTTGATTTCGAGAGTGAGCGAAACTAATGAAAACATTGTTGGGGTAAAACCTAAAGGGAAAGACCTAGCACCAAATCCAATTTGCCATCTGATCTAACTTCTGGAGGCAGTCAAAATGATCCTTAGAATTCTTCCCTACCTTATTCCTGTGCTGAGATACAGGCTGCTCCAACCTGCTGTAAAATGCTTGATTTCGAGAGTGAGCGAAACTAATGAAAACATTGTTGGGGGTAAAAACCTAAAGGGGAAAGACCTAGCACCAAATCCAATTTGCCATCTGATCTAACTTCTGGAGGCAGTCAAAATGAGCCTTAGAATTCTTCCCTACCTTATTCCTGTGCTGAGATACAGGCTGCTCCAACCTGCTGTAAAATGCTTGATTTCGAGAGTGAGCGAAACTAATGAAAACATTGTTGGGTAAAAACCTAAAGGGAAAGACCTAGCACCAAATCCAATTTGCCATCTGATCTAACTTCTGGAGGCAGTCAAAATGAGCCTTAGAATTCTTCCCTACCTTATTCCTGTGCTGAGATACAGGCTGCTCCAACCTGCTGTAAAATGCTTGATTTCGAGAGTGAGCGAAACTAATGAAAACATTGTTGGGGTAAAACCTAAAGGGAAAGACCTAGCACCCAAATCCAATTTGCCCATCTGATCTAACTTCTGGAGGCAGTCAAAATGAGCCTTAGAATTCTTCCCTACCTTATTCCTGTGCTGAGATACAGGCTGCTCCAACCTGCTGTAAAATGCTTGATTTCGAGAGTGAGCGAAACTAATGAAAACATTGTTGGGGTAAAACCTAAAGGGAAAGACCTAGCACCAAATCCAATTTGCCATCTGATCTAACTTCTGGAGGCAGTCAAAATGAGCCTTAGAATTCTTCCCTACCTTATTCCTGTGCTGAGATACAGGCTGCTCCAACCTGCTGTAAAATGCTTGATTTCGAGAGTGAGCGAAAACTAATGAAAACATTGTTGGGGTAAAACCTAAAGGGAAAGACCTAGCACCAAATCCAATTTGCCATCTGATCTAACTTCTGGAGGCAGTTCCAAAATGAGCCTTAGAATTCTTCCCTACCTTATTCCTGTGCTGAGATACAGGCTGCTCCAACCTGCTGTAAAATGCTTGATTTCGAGAGTGAGCGAAACTAATGAAAACATTGTTGGGGTAAAACCTAAAGGGAAAGACCTAGCACCAAATCCAATTTGCCATCTGATCTAACTTCTGGAGGCAGTCAAAATGAGCCTTAGAATTCTTCCCTACCTTATTCCTGTGCTGAGATACAGGCTGCTCCAACCTGCTGTAAAATGCTTGATTTCGAGAGTGAGCGAAAACTAATGAAAACATTGTTGGGGTAAAAACCTAAAGGGAAAGACCTAGCACCAAATCCAATTTGCCATCTGATCTAACTTCTGGAGGCAGTCAAAATGAGCCTTAGAATTCTTCCCTACCTTATTCCTGTGCTGAGATACAGGCTGCTCCAACCTGCTGTAAAATGCTTGATTTCGAGAGTGAGCGAAACTAATGAAAACATTGTTGGGGTAAAACCTAAAGGGAAAGACCTAGCACCAAATCCAATTTGCCATCTGATCTAACTTCTGGAGGCAGTCAAAATGATCCTTAGAATTCTTCCCTACCTTATTCCTGTGCTGAGATACAGGGCTGCTCCAACCTGCTGTAAAATGCTTGATTTCGAGAGTGAGCGAAACTAAATGGAAAACATTGTTGGGGTAAAACCTAAAGGGAAAGACCTAGCACCAAATCCAATTTGCCATCTGATCTAACTTCTGGAGGCAGTCAAAATGAGCCTTAGAATTCTTCCCTACCTTATTCCTGTGCTGAGATACAGGCTGCTCCAACCTGCTGTAAAATGCCTTGATTTCGAGAGTGAGCGAAACTAATGAAAACATTGTTGGGGGTAAAACCTAAAGGGGAAAGACCTAGCACCAAATCCAATTTGCCATCTGATCTAACTTCTGGAGGCAGTCAAAATGATCCTTAGAATTCTTCCCTACCTTATTCCTGTGCTGAGATACAGGCTGCTCCAACCTGCTGTAAAATGCTTGATTTTCGAGAGTGAGCGAAACTAATGAAAACATTGTTGGGGTAAAAACCTAAAGGGGAAAGACCCTAGCACCCAAATCCAATTTGCCATCTGATCTAACTTCTGGAGGCAGTCAAAATGAGCCTTAGAATTCTTCCCTACCTTATTCCTGTGCTGAGATACAGGCTGCTCCAACCTGCTGTAAAATGCTTGATTTCGAGAGTGAGCGAAACTAATGAAAACATTGTTGGGGTAAAACCTAAAGGGAAAGACCTAGCACCAAATCCAATTTGCCATCTGATCTAACTTCTGGAGGCAGTCAAAATGAGCCTTAGAATTCTTCCCTACCTTATTCCTGTGCTGAGATACAGGCTGCTCCAACCTGCTGTAAAATGCTTGATTTCGAGAGTGAGCGAAACTAATGAAAACATTGTTGGGGTAAAACCTAAAGGGGAAAGACCTAGCACCAAATCCAATTTGCCATCTGATCTAAACTTCTGGAGGCAGTCAAAATGATCCTTAGAATTCTTCCCTACCCTTATTCCTGTGCTGAGATACAGGCTGCTCCAACCTGCTGTAAAATGCTTGATTTCGAGAGTGAGCGAAACTAATGAAAACATTGTTGGGGTAAAACCTAAAGGGAAAGACCTAGCACCAAATCCAATTTGCCATCTGATCTAACTTCTGGAGGCAGTCAAAATGAGCCTTAGAATTCTTCCCTACCTTATTCCTGTGCTGAGATACAGGCTGCTCCAACCTGCTGTAAAATGCTTGATTTCGAGAGTGAGCGAAACTAATGAAAACATTGTTGGGGGTAAAAACCTAAAGGGAAAGACCTAGCACCAAATCCAATTTGCCATCTGATCTAACTTCTGGAGGCAGTCAAAATGAGCCTTAGAATTCTTCCCTACCTTATTCCTGTGCTGAGATACAGGCTGCTCCAACCTGCTGTAAAATGCTTGATTTCGAGAGTGAGCGAAACTAATGAAAACATTGTTGGGGTAAAACCTAAAGGGAAAGACCTAGCACCAAATCCAATTTGCCATCTGATCTAACTTCTGGAGGCAGTCAAAATGAGCCTTAGAATTCTTCCCTACCTTATTCCTGTGCTGAGATACAGGCTGCTCCAACCTGCTGTAAAATGCTTGATTTCGAGAGTGAGCGAAACTAATGAAAACATTGTTGGGGTAAAACCTAAAGGGAAAGACCTAGCACCAAATCCAATTTGCCATCTGATCTAACTTCTGGAGGCAGTCAAAATGAGCCTTAGAATTCTTCCCTACCTTATTCCTGTGCTGAGATACAGGCTGCTCCAACCTGCTGTAAAATGCTTGATTTCGAGAGTGAGCGAAACTAATGAAAACATTGTTGGGGTAAAACCTAAAGGGAAAGACCTAGCACCAAATCCAATTTGCCATCTGATCTAACTTCTGGAGGCAGTCCAAAATGATCCTTAGAATTCTTCCCTACCTTATTCCTGTGCTGAGATACAGGCTGCTCCAACCTGCTGTAAAATGCTTGATTTCGAGAGTGAGCGAAACTAATGAAAACATTGTTGGGGTAAAACCTAAAGGGAAAGACCTAGCACCAAATCCAATTTGCCATCTGATCTAACTTCTGGAGGCAGTCAAAATGATCACTTAGAATTCTTCCCTACCTTATTCCTGTGCTGAGATACAGGCTGCTCCAACCTGCTGTAAAATGCTTGATTTCGAGAGTGAGCGAAACTAATGAAAACATTGTTGGGGTAAAACCTAAAGGGAAAGACCTAGCACCAAATCCAATTTGCCATCTGATCTAACTTCTGGAGGCAGTCAAAATGATCCTTAGAATTCTTCCCTACCTTATTCCTGTGCTGAGATACAGGCTGCTCCAACCTGCTGTAAAATGCTTGATTTCGAGAGTGAGCGAAACTAATGAAAAACATTGTTGGGGTAAAACCTAAAGGGAAAGACCTAGCACCAAATCCAATTTGCCATCTGATCTAACTTCTGGAGGCAGTCAAAATGAGCCTTAGAATTCTTCCCTACCTTATTCCTGTGCTGAGATACAGGCTGCTCCAACCTGCTGTAAAATGCTTGATTTTCGAGAGTGAGCGAAAACTAATGAAAACATTGTTGGGGTAAAACCTAAAGGGAAAGACCTAGCACCAAATCCAATTTGCCATCTGATCTAACTTCTGGAGGCAGTCAAAATGAGCCTTAGAATTCTTCCCTACCTTATTCCTGTGCTGAGATACAGGCTGCTCCAACCTGCTGTAAAATGCTTGATTTTGAGAGTGAGCGAAACTAATGAAAACATTGTTGGGGTAAAACCTAAAGGGAAAGGACCTAGCACCAAATCCAATTTGCCATCTGATCTAACTTCTGGAGGCAGTCAAAATGAGCCTTAGAATTCTTCCCTACCTTATTCCTGTGCTGAGATACAGGCTGCTCCAACCTGCTGTAAAATGCTTGATTTCGAGAGTGAGCGAAACTAATGAAAACATTGTTGGGGTAAAACCTAAAGGGAAAGACCTAGCACCAAATCCAATTTGCCATCTGATCTAACTTCTGGAGGCAGTCAAAATTGAGCCTTAGAATTCTTCCCTACCTTATTCCTGTGCTGAGATACAGGCTGCTCCAACCTGCTGTAAAATGCTTGATTTCGAGAGTGAGCGAAACTAATGAAAACATTGTTGGGGTAAAAACCTAAAGGGAAAGACCTAGCACCAAATCCAATTTGCCATCTGATCTAACTTCTGGAGGCAGTCAAAATGATCCTTAGAATTCTTCCCTACCTTATTCCTGTGCTGAGATACAGGCTGCTCCAACCTGCTGTAAAATGCTTGATTTCGAGAGTGAGCGAAACTAATGAAAACATTGTTGGGGTAAAACCTAAAGGGAAAGACCTAGCACCAAATCCAATTTGCCATCTGATCTAACTTCTGGAGGCAGTCAAAATGAGCCTTAGAATTCTTCCCTACCTTATTCCTGTGCTGAGATACAGGCTGCTCCAACCTGCTGTAAAATGCTTGATTTCGAGAGTGAGCGAAACTAATGAAAACATTGTTGGGGTAAAACCTAAAGGGAAAGACCTAGCACCAAATCCAATTTGCCATCTGATCTAACTTCTGGAGGCAGTCAAAATGAGCTTTAGAATTCTTCCCTACCTTATTCCTCTGCTGAGATACAGGCTGCTCCAACCTGCTGTAAAATGCTTGATTTCGAGAGTGAGCGAAACTAATGAAAACATTGTTGGGGTAAAACCTAAAGGGAAAGACCTAGCACCAAATCCAATTTGCCATCTGATCTAACTTCTGGAGGCAGTCAAAATGATCCTTAGAATTCTTCCCTACCTTATTCCTGTGCTGAGATACAGGCTGCTCCAACCTGCTGTAAAATGCTTGATTTCGAGAGTGAGCGAAACTAATGAAAACATTGTTGGGGTAAAACCTAAAGGGAAAGACCTAGCACCAAATCCAATTTGCCATCTGATCTAACTTCTGGAGGCAGTCAAAATGAGCCTTAGAATTCTTCCCTACCTTATTCCTGTGCTGAGATACAGGCTGCTCCAACCTGCTGTAAAATGCTTGATTTCGAGAGTGAGCGAAACTAATGAAAACATTGTTGGGGTAAAACCTAAAGGGGAAAGACCTAGCACCAAATCCAATTTGCCATCTGATCTAACTTCTGGAGGCAGTCAAAATGATCCTTAGAATTCTTCCCTACCTTATTCCTGTGCTGAGATACAGGCTGCTCCAACCTGCTGTAAAATGCTTGATTTCGAGAGTGAGCGAAACTAATGAAAACATTGTTGGGGTAAAACCTAAAGGGAAAGACCTAGCACCAAATCCAATTTGCCATCTGATCTAACTTCTGGAGGCAGTCAAAATGAGCCTTAGAATTCTTCCCTACCTTATTCCTGTGCTGAGATACAGGCTGCTCCAACCTGCTGTAAAATGCTTGATTTCGAGAGTGAGCGAAAACTAATGAAAACATTGTTGGGGTAAAACCTAAAGGGAAAGACCTAGCACCAAATCCAATTTGCCATCTGATCTAAAACTTCTGGAGGCAGTCAAAATGATCCTTAGAATTCTTCCCTACCTTATTCCTGTGCTGAGATACAGGCTGCTCCAACCTGCTGTAAAATGCTTGATTTCGAGAGTGAGCGAAACTAATGAAAACATTGTTGGGGTAAAACCTAAAGGGAAAGACCTAGCACCAAATCCAATTTGCCATCTGATCTAACTTCTGGAGGCAGTCAAAATGATCCTTAGAATTCTTCCCTACCTTATTCCTGTGCTGAGATACAGGCTGCTCCAACCTGCTGTAAAATGCTTGATTTCGAGAGTGAGCGAAACTAATGAAAACATTGTTGGGGTAAAACCTAAAGGGAAAGACCTAGCACCAAATCCAATTTGCCATCTGATCTAACTTCTGGAGGCAGTCAAAATGATCCTTAGAATTCTTCCCTACCTTATTCCTGTGCTGAGATACAGGCTGCTCCAACCTGCTGTAAAATGCTTGATTTTGAGAGTGAGCGAAACTAATGAAAACATTGTTGGGGTAAAACCTAAAGGGAAAGACCTAGCACCAAATCCAATTTGCCATCTGATCTAACTTCTGGAGGCAGTCAAAATGATCCTTAGAATTCTTCCCTACCTTATTCCTGTGCTGAGATACAGGCTGCTCCAACCTAATGTAAAATGCTTGATTTCGAGAGTGAGCGAAACTAATGAAAACATTGTTGGGGTAAAACCTAAAAGGAAAGACCTAGCACCAAATCCAATTTGCCATCTGATCTAACTTCTGGAGGCAGTCAAAATGAGCCTTAGAATTCTTCCCTACCTTATTCCTGTGCTGAGATACAGGCTGCTCCAACCTGCTGTAAAATGCTTGATTTCGAGAGTGAGCGAAACTAATGAAAACATTGTTGGGGTAAAACCTAAAGGGAAAGACCTAGCACCAAATCCAATTTGCCATCTGATCTAACTTCTGGAGGCAGTCAAAATGAGCCTTAGAATTCTTCCCTACCTTATTCCTGTGCTGAGATACAGGCTGCTCCAACCTGCTGTAAAATGCTTGATTTCGAGAGTGAGCGAAACTAATGAAAACATTGTTGGGGTAAAACCTAAAGGGAAAGACCTAGCACCAAATCCAATTTGCCATCTGATCTAACTTCTGGAGGCAGTCAAAATGATCCTTAGAATTCTTCCCTACCTTATTCCTGTGCTGAGATACAGGCTGCTCCAACCTGCTGTAAAATGCTTGATTTCGAGAGTGAGCGAAACTAATGAAAACATTGTTGGGGTAAAACCTAAAAGGAAAGACCTAGCACCAAATCCAATTTGCCATCTGATCTAACTTCTGGAGGCAGTCAAAATGAGCCTTAGAATTCTTCCCTACCTTATTCCTGTGCTGAGATACAGGCTGCTCCAACCTGCTGTAAAATGCTTGATTTCGAGAGTGAGTGAAACTAATGAAAACATTGTTGGGGTAAAACCTAAAGGGAAAGACCTAGCACCAAATCCAATTTGCCATCTGATCTAACTTCTGGAGGCAGTCAAAATGAGCCTTAGAATTCTTCCCTACCTTATTCCTGTGCTGAGATACAGGCTGCTCCAACCTGCTGTAAAATGCTTGATTTCGAGAGTGAGCGAAACTAATGAAAACATTGTTGGGGTAAAACCTAAAGGGAAAGACCTAGCACCAAATCCAATTTGCCATCTGATCTAACTTCTGGAGGCAGTCAAAATGAGCCTTAGAATTCTTCCCTACCTTATTCCTGTGCTGAGATACAGGCTGCTCCAACCTGCTGTAAAATGCTTGATTTCGAGAGTGAGCGAAACTAATGAAAACATTGTTGGGGTAAAACCTAAAGGGAAAGACCTAGCACCAAATCCAATTTGCCATCTGATCTAACTTCTGGAGGCAGTCAAAATGAGCCTTAGAATTCTTCCCTACCTTATTCCTGTGCTGAGATACAGGCTGCTCCAACCTGCTGTAAAATGCTTGATTTCGAGAGTGAGCGAAACTAATGAAAACATTGTTGGGGTAAAACCTAAAGGGAAAGACCTAGCACCAAATCCAATTTGCCATCTGATCTAACTTCTGGAGGCAGTCAAAATGAGCCTTAGAATTCTTCCCTACCTTATTCCCGTGCTGAGATACAGGCTGCTCCAACCTGCTGTAAAATGCTTGATTTCGAGAGTGAGCGAAACTAATGAAAACATTGTTGGGGTAAAACCTAAAGGGAAAGACCTAGCACCAAATCCAATTTGCCATCTGATCTAACTTCTGGAGGCAGTCAAAATGAGCCTTAGAATTCTTCCCTACCTTATTCCTGTGCTGAGATACAGGCTGCTCCAACCTGCTGTAAAATGCTTGATTTCGAGAGTGAGCGAAACTAATGAAAACATTGTTGGGGTAAAACCTAAAGGGAAAGACCTAGCACCAAATCCAATTTGCCATCTGATCTAACTTCTGGAGGCAGTCAAAATGAGCATTTGAATTCTTCCCTACCTTATTCCTGTGCTGAGATACAGGCTGCTCCAACCTGCTGTAAAATGCTTGATTTCGAGAGTGAGCGAAACTAATGAAAACATTGTTGGGGTAAAACCTAAAGGGAAAGACCTAGCACCAAATCCAATTTGCCATCTGATCTAACTTCTGGAGGCAGTCAAAATGAGCCTTAGAATTCTTCCCTACCTTATTCCTGTGCTGAGATACAGGCTGCTCCAACCTGCTGTAAAATGCTTGATTTCGAGAGTGAGCGAAACTAATGAAAACATTGTTGGGGTAAAACCTAAAGGGAAAGACCTAGCACCAAATCCAATTTGCCATCTGATCTAACTTCTGGAGGCAGTCAAAATGATCCTTAGAATTCTTCCCTACCTTATTCCTGTGCTGAGATACAGGCTGCTCCAACCTGCTGTAAAATGCTTGATTTCGAGAGTGAGCGAAACTAATGAAAACATTGTTGGGGTAAAACCTAAAGGGAAAGACCTAGCACCAAATCCAATTTGCCATCTGATCTAACTTCTGGAGGCAGTCAAAATGAGCCTTAGAATTCTTCCCTACCTTATTCCTGTGCTGAGATACAGGCTGCTCCAACCTGCTGTAAAATGCTTGATTTCGAGAGTGAGCGAAACTAATGAAAACATTGTTGGGGTAAAACCTAAAGGGAAAGACCTAGCACCAAATCCAATTTGCCATCTGATCTAACTTCTGGAGGCAGTCAAAATGAGCCTTAGAATTCTTCCCTACCTTATTCCTGTGCTGAGATACAGGCTGCTCCAACCTGCTGTAAAATGCTTGATTTCGAGAGTGAGCGAAACTAATGAAAACATTGTTGGGGTAAAACCTAAAGGGAAAGACCTAGCACCAAATCCAATTTGCCATCTGATCTAACTTCTGGAAGCAGTCAAAATGAGCCTTAGAATTCTTCCCTACCTTATTCCTGTGCTGAGATACAGGCTGCTCCAACCTGCTGTAAAATGCTTGATTTCGAGAGTGAGCGAAACTAATGAAAACATTGTTGGGGTAAAACCTAAAGGGAAAGACCTAGCACCAAATCCAATTTGCCATCTGATCTAACTTCTGGAGGCAGTCAAAATGAGCCTTAGAATTCTTCCCTACCTTATTCCTGTGCTGAGATACAGGCTGCTCCAACCTGCTGTAAAATGCTTGATTTCGAGAGTGAGCGAAACTAATGAAAACATTGTTGGGGTAAAACCTAAAGGGAAAGACCTAGCACCAAATCCAATTTGCCATCTGATCTAACTTCTGGAGGCAGTCAAAATGAGCCTTAGAATTCTTCCCTACCTTATTCCTGTGCTGAGATACAGGCTGCTCCAACCTGCTGTAAAATGCTTGATTTCGAGAGTGAGCGAAACTAATGAAAACATTGTTGGGGTAAAACCTAAAGGGAAAGACCTAGCACCAAATCCAATTTGCCATCTGATCTAACTTCTGGAGGCAGTCAAAATGATCCTTAGAATTCTTCCCTACCTTATTCCTGTGCTGAGATACAGGCTGCTCCAACCTGCTGTAAAATGCTTGATTTCGAGAGTGAGCGAAACTAATGAAAACATTGTTGGGGTAAAACCTAAAGGGAAAGACCTAGCACCAAATCCAATTTGCCATCTGATCTAACTTCTGGAGGCAGTCAAAATGAGCCTTAGAATTCTTCCCTACCTTGTTCCTGTGCTGAGATACAGGCTGCTCCAACCTGCTGTAAAATGCTTGATTTCGAGAGTGAGCGAAACTAATGAAAACATTGTTGGGGTAAAACCTAAAGGGAAAGACCTAGCACCAAATCCAATTTGCCATCTGATCTAACTTCTGGAGGCAGTCAAAATGAGCCTTAGAATTCTTCCCTACCTTATTCCTGTGCTGAGATACAGGCTGCTCCAACCTGCTGTAAAATGCTTGATTTCGAGAGTGAGCGAAACTAATGAAAACATTGTTGGGGTAAAACCTAAAGGGAAAGACCTAGCACCAAATCCAATTTGCCATCTGATCTAACTTCTGGAGGCAGTCAAAATGAGCCTTAGAATTCTTCCCTACCTTATTCCTGTGCTGAGATACAGGCTGCTCCAACCTGCTGTAAAATGCTTGATTTCGAGAGTGAGCGAAACTAATGAAAACATTGTTGGGGTAAAACCTAAAGGGAAAGACCTAGCACCAAATCCAATTTGCCATCTGATCTAACTTCTGGAGGCAGTCAAAATGAGCATTTGAATTCTTCCCTACCTTATTCCTGTGCTGAGATACAGGCTGCTCCAACCTGCTGTAAAATGCTTGATTTCGAGAGTGAGCGAAACTAATGAAAACATTGTTGGGGTAAAACCTAAAGGGAAAGACCTAGCACCAAATCCAATTTGCCATCTGATCTAACTTCTGGAGGCAGTCAAAATGAGCCTTAGAATTCTTCCCTACCTTATTCCTGTGCTGAGATACAGGCTGCTCCAACCTGCTGTAAAATGCTTGATTTCGAGAGTGAGCGAAACTAATGAAAACATTGTTGGGGTAAAACCTAAAGGGAAAGACCTAGCACCAAATCCAATTTGCCATCTGATCTAACTTCTGGAGGCAGTCAAAATGATCCTTAGAATTCTTCCCTACCTTATTCCTGTGCTGAGATACAGGCTGCTCCAACCTGCTGTAAAATGCTTGATTTCGAGAGTGAGCGAAACTAATGAAAACATTGTTGGGGTAAAACCTAAAGGGAAAGACCTAGCACCAAATCCAATTTGCCATCTGATCTAACTTCTGGAGGCAGTCAAAATGAGCCTTAGAATTCTTCCCTACCTTATTCCTGTGCTGAGATACAGGCTGCTCCAACCTGCTGTAAAATGCTTGATTTCGAGAGTGAGCGAAACTAATGAAAACATTGTTGGGGTAAAACCTAAAGGGAAAGACCTAGCACCAAATCCAATTTGCCATCTGATCTAACTTCTGGAGGCAGTCAAAATGAGCCTTAGAATTCTTCCCTACCTTATTCCTGTGCTGAGATACAGGCTGCTCCAACCTGCTGTAAAATGCTTGATTTCGAGAGTGAGCGAAACTAATGAAAACATTGTTGGGGTAAAACCTAAAGGGAAAGACCTAGCACCAAATCCAATTTGCCATCTGATCTAACTTCTGGAGGCAGTCAAAATGAGCCTTAGAATTCTTCCCTACCTTATTCCTGTGCTGAGATACAGGCTGCTCCAACCTGCTGTAAAATGCTTGATTTCGAGAGTGAGCGAAACTAATGAAAACATTGTTGGGGTAAAACCTAAAGGGAAAGACCTAGCACCAAATCCAATTTGCCATCTGATCTAACTTCTGGAGGCAGTCAAAATGAGCCTTAGAATTCTTCCCTACCTTATTCCTGTGCTGAGATACAGGCTGCTCCAACCTGCTGTAAAATGCTTGATTTCGAGAGTGAGCGAAACTAATGAAAACATTGTTGGGGTAAAACCTAAAGGGAAAGACCTAGCACCAAATCCAATTTGCCATCTGATCTAACTTCTGGAGGCAGTCAAAATGAGCCTTAGAATTCTTCCCTACCTTATTCCTGTGCTGAGATACAGGCTGCTCCAACCTGCTGTAAAATGCTTGATTTCGAGAGTGAGCGAAACTAATGAAAACATTGTTGGGGTAAAACCTAAAGGGAAAGACCTAGCACCAAATCCAATTTGCCATCTGATCTAACTTCTGGAGGCAGTCAAAATGATCCTTAGAATTCTTCCCTACCTTATTCCTGTGCTGAGATACAGGCTGCTCCAACCTGCTGTAAAATGCTTGATTTCGAGAGTGAGCGAAACTAATGAAAACATTGTTGGGGTAAAACCTAAAGGGAAAGACCTAGCACCAAATCCAATTTGCCATCTGATCTAACTTCTGGAGGCAGTCAAAATGAGCCTTAGAATTCTTCCCTACCTTGTTCCTGTGCTGAGATACAGGCTGCTCCAACCTGCTGTAAAATGCTTGATTTCGAGAGTGAGCGAAACTAATGAAAACATTGTTGGGGTAAAACCTAAAGGGAAAGACCTAGCACCAAATCCAATTTGCCATCTGATCTAACTTCTGGAGGCAGTCAAAATGAGCCTTAGAATTCTTCCCTACCTTATTCCTGTGCTGAGATACAGGCTGCTCCAACCTGCTGTAAAATGCTTGATTTCGAGAGTGAGCGAAACTAATGAAAACATTGTTGGGGTAAAACCTAAAGGGAAAGACCTAGCACCAAATCCAATTTGCCATCTGATCTAACTTCTGGAGGCAGTCAAAATGAGCCTTAGAATTCTTCCCTACCTTATTCCTGTGCTGAGATACAGGCTGCTCCAACCTGCTGTAAAATGCTTGATTTCGAGAGTGAGCGAAACTAATGAAAACATTGTTGGGGTAAAACCTAAAGGGAAAGACCTAGCACCAAATCCAATTTGCCATCTGATCTAACTTCTGGAGGCAGTCAAAATGAGCCTTAGAATTCTTCCCTACCTTATTCCTGTGCTGAGATACAGGCTGCTCCAACCTGCTGTAAAATGCTTGATTTCGAGAGTGAGCGAAACTAATGAAAACATTGTTGGGGTAAAACCTAAAGGGAAAGACCTAGCACCAAATCCAATTTGCCATCTGATCTAACTTCTGGAGGCAGTCAAAATGAGCCTTAGAATTCTTCCCTACCTTATTCCTGTGCTGAGATACAGGCTGCTCCAACCTGCTGTAAAATGCTTGATTTCGAGAGTGAGCGAAACTAATGAAAACATTGTTGGGGTAAAACCTAAAGGGAAAGACCTAGCACCAAATCCAATTTGCCATCTGATCTAACTTCTGGAGGCAGTCAAAATGAGCCTTAGAATTCTTCCCTACCTTATTCCTGTGCTGAGATACAGGCTGCTCCAACCTGCTGTAAAATGCTTGATTTCGAGAGTGAGCGAAACTAATGAAAACATTGTTGGGGTAAAACCTAAAGGGAAAGACCTAGCACCAAATCCAATTTGCCATCTGATCTAACTTCTGGAGGCAGTCAAAATGAGCCTTAGAATTCTTCCCTACCTTATTCCTGTGCTGAGATACAGGCTGCTCCAACCTGCTGTAAAATGCTTGATTTCGAGAGTGAGCGAAACTAATGAAAACATTGTTGGGGTAAAACCTAAAGGGAAAGACCTAGCACCAAATCCAATTTGCCATCTGATCTAACTTCTGGAGGCAGTCAAAATGAGCCTTAGAATTCTTCCCTACCTTATTCCTGTGCTGAGATACAGGCTGCTCCAACCTGCTGTAAAATGCTTGATTTCGAGAGTGAGCGAAACTAATGAAAACATTGTTGGGGTAAAACCTAAAGGGAAAGACCTAGCACCAAATCCAATTTGCCATCTGATCTAACTTCTGGAGGCAGTCAAAATGAGCCTTAGAATTCTTCCCTACCTTATTCCTGTGCTGAGATACAGGCTGCTCCAACCTGCTGTAAAATGCTTGATTTCGAGAGTGAGCGAAACTAATGAAAACATTGTTGGGGTAAAACCTAAAGGGAAAGACCTAGCACCAAATCCAATTTGCCATCTGATCTAACTTCTGGAGGCAGTCAAAATGAGCCTTAGAATTCTTCCCTACCTTATTCCTGTGCTGAGATACAGGCTGCTCCAACCTGCTGTAAAATGCTTGATTTCGAGAGTGAGCGAAACTAATGAAAACATTGTTGGGGTAAAACCTAAAGGGAAAGACCTAGCACCAAATCCAATTTGCCATCTGATCTAACTTCTGGAGGCAGTCAAAATGAGCCTTAGAATTCTTCCCTACCTTATTCCTGTGCTGAGATACAGGCTGCTCCAACCTGCTGTAAAATGCTTGATTTCGAGAGTGAGCGAAACTAATGAAAACATTGTTGGGGTAAAACCTAAAGGGAAAGACCTAGCACCAAATCCAATTTGCCATCTGATCTAACTTCTGGAGGCAGTCAAAATGAGCCTTAGAATTCTTCCCTACCTTATTCCTGTGCTGAGATACAGGCTGCTCCAACCTGCTGTAAAATGCTTGATTTCGAGAGTGAGCGAAACTAATGAAAACATTGTTGGGGTAAAACCTAAAGGGAAAGACCTAGCACCAAATCCAATTTGCCATCTGATCTAACTTCTGGAGGCAGTCAAAATGAGCCTTAGAATTCTTCCCTACCTTATTCCTGTGCTGAGATACAGGCTGCTCCAACCTGCTGTAAAATGCTTGATTTCGAGAGTGAGCGAAACTAATGAAAACATTGTTGGGGTAAAACCTAAAGGGAAAGACCTAGCACCAAATCCAATTTGCCATCTGATCTAACTTCTGGAGGCAGTCAAAATGAGCCTTAGAATTCTTCCCTACCTTATTCCTGTGCTGAGATACAGGCTGCTCCAACCTGCTGTAAAATGCTTGATTTCGAGAGTGAGCGAAACTAATGAAAACATTGTTGGGGTAAAACCTAAAGGGAAAGACCTAGCACCAAATCCAATTTGCCATCTGATCTAACTTCTGGAGGCAGTCAAAATGAGCCTTAGAATTCTTCCCTACCTTATTCCTGTGCTGAGATACAGGCTGCTCCAACCTGCTGTAAAATGCTTGATTTCGAGAGTGAGCGAAACTAATGAAAACATTGTTGGGGTAAAACCTAAAGGGAAAGACCTAGCACCAAATCCAATTTGCCATCTGATCTAACTTCTGGAGGCAGTCAAAATGAGCCTTAGAATTCTTCCCTACCTTATTCCTGTGCTGAGATACAGGCTGCTCCAACCTGCTGTAAAATGCTTGATTTCGAGAGTGAGCGAAACTAATGAAAACATTGTTGGGGTAAAACCTAAAGGGAAAGACCTAGCACCAAATCCAATTTGCCATCTGATCTAACTTCTGGAGGCAGTCAAAATGAGCCTTAGAATTCTTCCCTACCTTATTCCTGTGCTGAGATACAGGCTGCTCCAACCTGCTGTAAAATGCTTGATTTCGAGAGTGAGCGAAACTAATGAAAACATTGTTGGGGTAAAACCTAAAGGGAAAGACCTAGCACCAAATCCAATTTGCCATCTGATCTAACTTCTGGAGGCAGTCAAAATGAGCCTTAGAATTCTTCCCTACCTTATTCCTGTGCTGAGATACAGGCTGCTCCAACCTGCTGTAAAATGCTTGATTTCGAGAGTGAGCGAAACTAATGAAAACATTGTTGGGGTAAAACCTAAAGGGAAAGACCTAGCACCAAATCCAATTTGCCATCTGATCTAACTTCTGGAGGCAGTCAAAATGAGCCTTAGAATTCTTCCCTACCTTATTCCTGTGCTGAGATACAGGCTGCTCCAACCTGCTGTAAAATGCTTGATTTCGAGAGTGAGCGAAACTAATGAAAACATTGTTGGGGTAAAACCTAAAGGGAAAGACCTAGCACCAAATCCAATTTGCCATCTGATCTAACTTCTGGAGGCAGTCAAAATGAGCCTTAGAACCCTACCTTATTCCTGTGCTGAGATACAGGCTGCTCCAACCTGCTGTAAAATGCTTGATTTCGAGAGTGAGCGAAACTAATGAAAACATTGTTGGGGTAAAACCTAAAGGGAAAGACCTAGCACCAAATCCAATTTGCCATCTGATCTAACTTCTGGAGGCAGTCAAAATGAGCCTTAGAATTCTTCCCTACCTTATTCCTGTGCTGAGATACAGGCTGCTCCAACCTGCTGTAAAATGCTTGATTTCGAGAGTGAGCGAAACTAATGAAAACATTGTTGGGGTAAAACCTAAAGGGAAAGACCTAGCACCAAATCCAATTTGCCATCTGATCTAACTTCTGGAGGCAGTCAAAATGAGCCTTAGAATTCTTCCCTACCTTATTCCTGTGCTGAGATACAGGCTGCTCCAACCTGCTGTAAAATGCTTGATTTCGAGAGTGAGCGAAACTAATGAAAACATTGTTGGGGGTAAAACCTAAAGGGAAAGACCTAGCACCAAATCCAATTTGCCATCTGATCTAACTTCTGGAGGCAGTCAAAATGAGCCTTAGAATTCTTCCCTACCTTATTCCTGTGCTGAGATACAGGCTGCTCCAACCTGCTGTAAAATGCTTGATTTCGAGAGTGAGCGAAACTAATGAAAACATTGTTGGGGTAAAACCTAAAGGGAAAGACCTAGCACCAAATCCAATTTGCCATCTGATCTAACTTCTGGAGGCAGTCAAAATGAGCCTTAGAATTCTTCCCTACCTTATTCCTGTGCTGAGATACAGGCTGCTCCAACCTGCTGTAAAATGCTTGATTTCGAGAGTGAGCGAAACTAATGAAAACATTGTTGGGGTAAAACCTAAAGGGAAAGACCTAGCACCAAATCCAATTTGCCATCTGATCTAACTTCTGGAGGCAGTCAAAATGAGCCTTAGAATTCTTCCCTACCTTATTCCTGTGCTGAGATACAGGCTGCTCCAACCTGCTGTAAAATGCTTGATTTCGAGAGTGAGCGAAACTAATGAAAACATTGTTGGGGTAAAACCTAAAGGGAAAGACCTAGCACCAAATCCAATTTGCCATCTGATCTAACTTCTGGAGGCAGTCAAAATGAGCCTTAGAATTCTTCCCTACCTTATTCCTGTGCTGAGATACAGGCTGCTCCAACCTGCTGTAAAATGCTTGATTTCGAGAGTGAGCGAAACTAATGAAAACATTGTTGGGGTAAAACCTAAAGGGAAAGACCTAGCACCAAATCCAATTTGCCATCTGATCTAACTTCTGGAGGCAGTCAAAATGAGCCTTAGAATTCTTCCCTACCTTATTCCTGTGCTGAGATACAGGCTGCTCCAACCTGCTGTAAAATGCTTGATTTCGAGAGTGAGCGAAACTAATGAAAACATTGTTGGGGGTAAAACCTAAAGGGAAAGACCTAGCACCAAATCCAATTTGCCATCTGATCTAACTTCTGGAGGCAGTCAAAATGAGCCTTAGAATTCTTCCCTACCTTATTCCTGTGCTGAGATACAGGCTGCTCCAACCTGCTGTAAAATGCTTGATTTCGAGAGTGAGCGAAACTAATGAAAACATTGTTGGGGTAAAACCTAAAGGGAAAGACCTAGCACCAAATCCAATTTGCCATCTGATCTAACTTCTGGAGGCAGTCAAAATGAGCCTTAGAATTCTTCCCTACCTTATTCCTGTGCTGAGATACAGGCTGCTCCAACCTGCTGTAAAATGCTTGATTTCGAGAGTGAGCGAAACTAATGAAAACATTGTTGGGGTAAAACCTAAAGGGAAAGACCTAGCACCAAATCCAATTTGCCATCTGATCTAACTTCTGGAGGCAGTCAAAATGAGCCTTAGAATTCTTCCCTACCTTATTCCTGTGCTGAGATACAGGCTGCTCCAACCTGCTGTAAAATGCTTGATTTCGAGAGTGAGCGAAACTAATGAAAACATTGTTGGGGTAAAACCTAAAGGGAAAGACCTAGCACCAAATCCAATTTGCCATCTGATCTAACTTCTGGAGGGCAGTCAAAATGAGCCTTAGAATTCTTCCCTACCTTATTCCTGTGCTGAGATACAGGCTGCTCCAACCTGCTGTAAAATGCTTGATTTCGAGAGTGAGCGAAACTAATGAAAACATTGTTGGGGTAAAACCTAAAGGGAAAGACCTAGCACCAAATCCAATTTGCCATCTGATCTAACTTCTGGAGGCAGTCAAAATGAGCCTTAGAATTCTTCCCTACCTTATTCCTGTGCTGAGATACAGGCTGCTCCAACCTGCTGTAAAATGCTTGATTTCGAGAGTGAGCGAAACTAATGAAAACATTGTTGGGGTAAAACCTAAAGGGAAAGACCTAGCACCAAATCCAATTTGCCATCTGATCTAACTTCTGGAGGCAGTCAAAATGAGCCTTAGAATTCTTCCCTACCTTATTCCTGTGCTGAGATACAGGCTGCTCCAACCTGCTGTAAAATGCTTGATTTCGAGAGTGAGCGAAACTAATGAAAACATTGTTGGGGTAAAACCTAAAGGGAAAGACCTAGCACCAAATCCAATTTGCCATCTGATCTAACTTCTGGAGGCAGTCAAAATGAGCCTTAGAATTCTTCCCTACCTTATTCCTGTGCTGAGATACAGGCTGCTCCAACCTGCTGTAAAATGCTTGATTTCGAGAGTGAGCGAAACTAATGAAAACATTGTTGGGGTAAAACCTAAAGGGAAAGACCTAGCACCAAATCCAATTTGCCATCTGATCTAACTTCTGGAGGCAGTCAAAATGAGCCTTAGAATTCTTCCCTACCTTATTCCTGTGCTGAGATACAGGCTGCTCCAACCTGCTGTAAAATGCTTGATTTCGAGAGTGAGCGAAACTAATGAAAACATTGTTGGGGTAAAACCTAAAGGGAAAGACCTAGCACCAAATCCAATTTGCCATCTGATCTAACTTCTGGAGGCAGTCAAAATGAGCCTTAGAATTCTTCCCTACCTTATTCCTGTGCTGAGATACAGGCTGCTCCAACCTGCTGTAAAATGCTTGATTTCGAGAGTGAGCGAAACTAATGAAAACATTGTTGGGGTAAAACCTAAAGGGAAAGACCTAGCACCAAATCCAATTTGCCATCTGATCTAACTTCTGGAGGCAGTCAAAATGATCCTTAGAATTCTTCCCTACCTTATTCCTGTGCTGAGATACAGGCTGCTCCAACCTGCTGTAAAATGCTTGATTTCGAGAGTGAGCGAAACTAATGAAAACATTGTTGGGGTAAAACCTAAAGGGAAAGACCTAGCACCAAATCCAATTTGCCATCTGATCTAACTTCTGGAGGCAGTCAAAATGAGCCTTAGAATTCTTCCCTACCTTATTCCTGTGCTGAGATACAGGCTGCTCCAACCTGCTGTAAAATGCTTGATTTCGAGAGTGAGCGAAACTAATGAAAACATTGTTGGGGTAAAACCTAAAGGGAAAGACCTAGCACCAAATCCAATTTGCCATCTGATCTAACTTCTGGAGGCAGTCAAAATGATCCTTAGAATTCTTCCCTACCTTATTCCTGTGCTGAGATACAGGCTGCTCCAACCTGCTGTAAAATGCTTGATTTCGAGAGTGAGCAAAACTAATGAAAACATTGTTGGGGTAAAACCTAAAGGGAAAGAACCTAGCACCAAATCCAATTTGCCATCTGATCTAACTTCTGGAGGCAGTCAAAATGAGCCTTAGAATTCTTCCCTACCTTATTCCTGTGCTGAGATACAGGCTGCTCCAACCTGCTGTAAAATGCTTGATTTCGAGAGTGAGCGAAACTAATGAAAACATTGTTGGGGTAAAACCTAAAGGGAAAGACCTAGCACCAAATCCAATTTGCCATCTGATCTAACTTCTGGAGGCAGTCAAAATGAGCCTTAGAATTCTTCCCTACCTTATTCCTGTGCTGAGATACAGGCTGCTCCAACCTGCTGTAAAATGCTTGATTTCGAGAGTGAGCGAAACTAATGAAAACATTGTTGGGGTAAAACCTAAAGGGAAAGACCTAGCACCAAATCCAATTTGCCATCTGATCTAACTTCTGGAGGCAGTCAAAATGAGCCTTAGAATTCTTCCCTACCTTATTCCTGTGCTGAGATACAGGCTGCTCCAACCTGCTGTAAAATGCTTGATTTCGAGAGTGAGCGAAACTAATGAAAACATTGTTGGGGTAAAACCTAAAGGGAAAGACCTAGCACCAAATCCAATTTGCCATCTGATCTAACTTCTGGAGGCAGTCAAAATGAGCCTTAGAATTCTTCCCTACCTTATTCCTGTGCTGAGATACAGGCTGCTCCAACCTGCTGTAAAATGCTTGATTTCGAGAGTGAGCGAAACTAATGAAAACATTGTTGGGGTAAAACCTAAAGGGAAAGACCTAGCACCAAATCCAATTTGCCATCTGATCTAACTTCTGGAGGCAGTCAAAATGAGCCTTAGAATTCTTCCCTACCTTATTCCTGTGCTGAGATACAGGCTGCTCCAACCTGCTGTAAAATGCTTGATTTCGAGAGTGAGCAGAAACTAATGAAAACATTGTTGGGGTAAAACCTAAAGGGAAAGACCTAGCACCAAATCCAATTTGCCATCTGATCTAACTTCTGGAGGCAGTCAAAATGAGCCTTAGAATTCTTCCCTACCTTATTCCTGTGCTGAGATACAGGCTGCTCCAACCTGCTGTAAAATGCTTGATTTCGAGAGTGAGCGAAACTAATGAAAACATTGTTGGGGTAAAACCTAAAGGGAAAGACCTAGCACCAAATCCAATTTGCCATCTGATCTAACTTCTGGAGGCAGTCAAAATGAGCCTTAGAATTCTTCCCTACCTTATTCCTGTGCTGAGATACAGGCTGCTCCAACCTGCTGTAAAATGCTTGATTTCGAGAGTGAGCGAAACTAATGAAAACATTGTTGGGGTAAAACCTAAAGGGAAAGACCTAGCACCAAATCCAATTTGCCATCTGATCTAACTTCTGGAGGCAGTCAAAATGAGCCTTAGAATTCTTCCCTACCTTATTCCTGTGCTGAGATACAGGCTGCTCCAACCTGCTGTAAAATGCTTGATTTCGAGAGTGAGCGAAACTAATGAAAACATTGTTGGGGTAAAACCTAAAGGGAAAGACCTAGCACCAAATCCAATTTGCCATCTGATCTAACTTCTGGAGGCAGTCAAAATGAGCCTTAGAATTCTTCCCTACCTTATTCCTGTGCTGAGATACAGGCTGCTCCAACCTGCTGTAAAATGCTTGATTTCGAGAGTGAGCGAAACTAATGAAAACATTGTTGGGGTAAAACCTAAAGGGAAAGACCTAGCACCAAATCCAATTTGCCATCTGATCTAACTTCTGGAGGCAGTCAAAATGAGCCTTAGAATTCTTCCCTACCTTATTCCTGTGCTGAGATACAGGCTGCTCCAACCTGCTGTAAAATGCTTGATTTCGAGAGTGAGCGAAACTAATGAAAACATTGTTGGGGTAAAACCTAAAGGGAAAGACCTAGCACCAAATCCAATTTGCCATCTGATCTAACTTCTGGAGGCAGTCAAAATGAGCCTTAGAATTCTTCCCTACCTTATTCCTGTGCTGAGATACAGGCTGCTCCAACCTGCTGTAAAATGCTTGATTTCGAGAGTGAGCGAAACTAATGAAAACATTGTTGGGGTAAAACCTAAAGGGAAAGACCTAGCACCAAATCCAATTTGCCATCTGATCTAACTTCTGGAGGCAGTCAAAATGAGCCTTAGAATTCTTCCCTACCTTATTCCTGTGCTGAGATACAGGCTGCTCCAACCTGCTGTAAAATGCTTGATTTCGAGAGTGAGCGAAACTAATGAAAACATTGTTGGGGTAAAACCTAAAGGGAAAGACCTAGCACCAAATCCAATTTGCCATCTGATCTAACTTCTGGAGGCAGTCAAAATGAGCCTTAGAATTCTTCCCTACCTTATTCCTGTGCTGAGATACAGGCTGCTCCAACCTGCTGTAAAATGCTTGATTTCGAGAGTGAGCGAAACTAATGAAAACATTGTTGGGGTAAAACCTAAAGGGAAAGACCTAGCACCAAATCCAATTTGCCATCTGATCTAACTTCTGGAGGCAGTCAAAATGAGCCTTAGAATTCTTCCCTACCTTATTCCTGTGCTGAGATACAGGCTGCTCCAACCTGCTGTAAAATGCTTGATTTCGAGAGTGAGCGAAACTAATGAAAACATTGTTGGGGTAAAACCTAAAGGGAAAGACCTAGCACCAAATCCAATTTGCCATCTGATCTAACTTCTGGAGGCAGTCAAAATGAGCCTTAGAATTCTTCCCTACCTTATTCCTGTGCTGAGATACAGGCTGCTCCAACCTGCTGTAAAATGCTTGATTTCGAGAGTGAGCGAAACTAATGAAAACATTGTTGGGGTAAAACCTAAAGGGAAAGACCTAGCACCAAATCCAATTTGCCATCTGATCTAACTTCTGGAGGCAGTCAAAATGAGCCTTAGAATTCTTCCCTACCTTATTCCTGTGCTGAGATACAGGCTGCTCCAACCTGCTGTAAAATGCTTGATTTCGAGAGTGAGCGAAACTAATGAAAACATTGTTGGGGTAAAACCTAAAGGGAAAGACCTAGCACCAAATCCAATTTGCCATCTGATCTAACTTCTGGAGGCAGTCAAAATGAGCCTTAGAATTCTTCCCTACCTTATTCCTGTGCTGAGATACAGGCTGCTCCAACCTGCTGTAAAATGCTTGATTTCGAGAGTGAGCGAAACTAATGAAAACATTGTTGGGGTAAAACCTAAAGGGAAAGACCTAGCACCAAATCCAATTTGCCATCTGATCTAACTTCTGGAGGCAGTCAAAATGAGCCTTAGAATTCTTCCCTACCTTATTCCTGTGCTGAGATACAGGCTGCTCCAACCTGCTGTAAAATGCTTGATTTCGAGAGTGAGCGAAACTAATGAAAACATTGTTGGGGTAAAACCTAAAGGGAAAGACCTAGCACCAAATCCAATTTGCCATCTGATCTAACTTCTGGAGGCAGTCAAAATGAGCCTTAGAATTCTTCCCTACCTTATTCCTGTGCTGAGATACAGGCTGCTCCAACCTGCTGTAAAATGCTTGATTTCGAGAGTGAGCGAAACTAATGAAAACATTGTTGGGGTAAAACCTAAAGGGAAAGACCTAGCACCAAATCCAATTTGCCATCTGATCTAACTTCTGGAGGCAGTCAAAATGAGCCTTAGAATTCTTCCCTACCTTATTCCTGTGCTGAGATACAGGCTGCTCCAACCTGCTGTAAAATGCTTGATTTCGAGAGTGAGCGAAACTAATGAAAACATTGTTGGGGTAAAACCTAAAGGGAAAGACCTAGCACCAAATCCAATTTGCCATCTGATCTAACTTCTGGAGGCAGTCAAAATGAGCCTTAGAATTCTTCCCTACCTTATTCCTGTGCTGAGATACAGGCTGCTCCAACCTGCTGTAAAATGCTTGATTTCGAGAGTGAGCGAAACTAATGAAAACATTGTTGGGGTAAAACCTAAAGGGAAAGACCTAGCACCAAATCCAATTTGCCATCTGATCTAACTTCTGGAGGCAGTCAAAATGAGCCTTAGAATTCTTCCCTACCTTATTCCTGTGCTGAGATACAGGCTGCTCCAACCTGCTGTAAAATGCTTGATTTCGAGAGTGAGCGAAACTAATGAAAACATTGTTGGGGTAAAACCTAAAGGGAAAGACCTAGCACCAAATCCAATTTGCCATCTGATCTAACTTCTGGAGGCAGTCAAAATGAGCCTTAGAATTCTTCCCTACCTTATTCCTGTGCTGAGATACAGGCTGCTCCAACCTGCTGTAAAATGCTTGATTTCGAGAGTGAGCGAAACTAATGAAAACATTGTTGGGGTAAAACCTAAAGGGAAAGACCTAGCACCAAATCCAATTTGCCATCTGATCTAACTTCTGGAGGCAGTCAAAATGAGCCTTAGAATTCTTCCCTACCTTATTCCTGTGCTGAGATACAGGCTGCTCCAACCTGCTGTAAAATGCTTGATTTCGAGAGTGAGCGAAACTAATGAAAACATTGTTGGGGTAAAACCTAAAGGGAAAGACCTAGCACCAAATCCAATTTGCCATCTGATCTAACTTCTGGAGGCAGTCAAAATGAGCCTTAGAATTCTTCCCTACCTTATTCCTGTGCTGAGATACAGGCTGCTCCAACCTGCTGTAAAATGCTTGATTTCGAGAGTGAGCGAAACTAATGAAAACATTGTTGGGGTAAAACCTAAAGGGAAAGACCTAGCACCAAATCCAATTTGCCATCTGATCTAACTTCTGGAGGCAGTCAAAATGAGCCTTAGAATTCTTCCCTACCTTATTCCTGTGCTGAGATACAGGCTGCTCCAACCTGCTGTAAAATGCTTGATTTCGAGAGTGAGCGAAACTAATGAAAACATTGTTGGGGTAAAACCTAAAGGGAAAGACCTAGCACCAAATCCAATTTGCCATCTGATCTAACTTCTGGAGGCAGTCAAAATGAGCCTTAGAATTCTTCCCTACCTTATTCCTGTGCTGAGATACAGGCTGCTCCAACCTGCTGTAAAATGCTTGATTTCGAGAGTGAGCGAAACTAATGAAAACATTGTTGGGGTAAAACCTAAAGGGAAAGACCTAGCACCAAATCCAATTTGCCATCTGATCTAACTTCTGGAGGCAGTCAAAATGAGCCTTAGAATTCTTCCCTACCTTATTCCTGTGCTGAGATACAGGCTGCTCCAACCTGCTGTAAAATGCTTGATTTCGAGAGTGAGCGAAACTAATGAAAACATTGTTGGGGTAAAACCTAAAGGGAAAGACCTAGCACCAAATCCAATTTGCCATCTGATCTAACTTCTGGAGGCAGTCAAAATGAGCCTTAGAATTCTTCCCTACCTTATTCCTGTGCTGAGATACAGGCTGCTCCAACCTGCTGTAAAATGCTTGATTTCGAGAGTGAGCGAAACTAATGAAAACATTGTTGGGGTAAAACCTAAAGGGAAAGACCTAGCACCAAATCCAATTTGCCATCTGATCTAACTTCTGGAGGCAGTCAAAATGAGCCTTAGAATTCTTCCCTACCTTATTCCTGTGCTGAGATACAGGCTGCTCCAACCTGCTGTAAAATGCTTGATTTCGAGAGTGAGCGAAACTAATGAAAACATTGTTGGGGTAAAACCTAAAGGGAAAGACCTAGCACCAAATCCAATTTGCCATCTGATCTAACTTCTGGAGGCAGTCAAAATGAGCCTTAGAATTCTTCCCTACCTTATTCCTGTGCTGAGATACAGGCTGCTCCAACCTGCTGTAAAATGCTTGATTTCGAGAGTGAGCGAAACTAATGAAAACATTGTTGGGGTAAAACCTAAAGGGAAAGACCTAGCACCAAATCCAATTTGCCATCTGATCTAACTTCTGGAGGCAGTCAAAATGAGCCTTAGAATTCTTCCCTACCTTATTCCTGTGCTGAGATACAGGCTGCTCCAACCTGCTGTAAAATGCTTGATTTCGAGAGTGAGCGAAACTAATGAAAACATTGTTGGGGTAAAACCTAAAGGGAAAGACCTAGCACCAAATCCAATTTGCCATCTGATCTAACTTCTGGAGGCAGTCAAAATGAGCCTTAGAATTCTTCCCTACCTTATTCCTGTGCTGAGATACAGGCTGCTCCAACCTGCTGTAAAATGCTTGATTTCGAGAGTGAGCGAAACTAATGAAAACATTGTTGGGGTAAAACCTAAAGGGAAAGACCTAGCACCAAATCCAATTTGCCATCTGATCTAACTTCTGGAGGCAGTCAAAATGAGCCTTAGAATTCTTCCCTACCTTATTCCTGTGCTGAGATACAGGCTGCTCCAACCTGCTGTAAAATGCTTGATTTCGAGAGTGAGCGAAACTAATGAAAACATTGTTGGGGTAAAACCTAAAGGGAAAGACCTAGCACCAAATCCAATTTGCCATCTGATCTAACTTCTGGAGGCAGTCAAAATGAGCCTTAGAATTCTTCCCTACCTTATTCCTGTGCTGAGATACAGGCTGCTCCAACCTGCTGTAAAATGCTTGATTTCGAGAGTGAGCGAAACTAATGAAAACATTGTTGGGGTAAAACCTAAAGGGAAAGACCTAGCACCAAATCCAATTTGCCATCTGATCTAACTTCTGGAGGCAGTCAAAATGAGCCTTAGAATTCTTCCCTACCTTATTCCTGTGCTGAGATACAGGCTGCTCCAACCTGCTGTAAAATGCTTGATTTCGAGAGTGAGCGAAACTAATGAAAACATTGTTGGGGTAAAACCTAAAGGGAAAGACCTAGCACCAAATCCAATTTGCCATCTGATCTAACTTCTGGAGGCAGTCAAAATGAGCCTTAGAATTCTTCCCTACCTTATTCCTGTGCTGAGATACAGGCTGCTCCAACCTGCTGTAAAATGCTTGATTTCGAGAGTGAGCGAAACTAATGAAAACATTGTTGGGGTAAAACCTAAAGGGAAAGACCTAGCACCAAATCCAATTTGCCATCTGATCTAACTTCTGGAGGCAGTCAAAATGAGCCTTAGAATTCTTCCCTACCTTATTCCTGTGCTGAGATACAGGCTGCTCCAACCTGCTGTAAAATGCTTGATTTCGAGAGTGAGCGAAACTAATGAAAACATTGTTGGGGTAAAACCTAAAGGGAAAGACCTAGCACCAAATCCAATTTGCCATCTGATCTAACTTCTGGAGGCAGTCAAAATGAGCCTTAGAATTCTTCCCTACCTTATTCCTGTGCTGAGATACAGGCTGCTCCAACCTGCTGTAAAATGCTTGATTTCGAGAGTGAGCGAAACTAATGAAAACATTGTTGGGGTAAAACCTAAAGGGAAAGACCTAGCACCAAATCCAATTTGCCATCTGATCTAACTTCTGGAGGCAGTCAAAATGAGCCTTAGAATTCTTCCCTACCTTATTCCTGTGCTGAGATACAGGCTGCTCCAACCTGCTGTAAAATGCTTGATTTCGAGAGTGAGCGAAACTAATGAAAACATTGTTGGGGTAAAACCTAAAGGGAAAGACCTAGCACCAAATCCAATTTGCCATCTGATCTAACTTCTGGAGGCAGTCAAAATGAGCCTTAGAATTCTTCCCTACCTTATTCCTGTGCTGAGATACAGGCTGCTCCAACCTGCTGTAAAATGCTTGATTTCGAGAGTGAGCGAAACTAATGAAAACATTGTTGGGGTAAAACCTAAAGGGAAAGACCTAGCACCAAATCCAATTTGCCATCTGATCTAACTTCTGGAGGCAGTCAAAATGAGCCTTAGAATTCTTCCCTACCTTATTCCTGTGCTGAGATACAGGCTGCTCCAACCTGCTGTAAAATGCTTGATTTCGAGAGTGAGCGAAACTAATGAAAACATTGTTGGGGTAAAACCTAAAGGGAAAGACCTAGCACCAAATCCAATTTGCCATCTGATCTAACTTCTGGAGGCAGTCAAAATGAGCCTTAGAATTCTTCCCTACCTTATTCCTGTGCTGAGATACAGGCTGCTCCAACCTGCTGTAAAATGCTTGATTTCGAGAGTGAGCGAAACTAATGAAAACATTGTTGGGGTAAAACCTAAAGGGAAAGACCTAGCACCAAATCCAATTTGCCATCTGATCTAACTTCTGGAGGCAGTCAAAATGAGCCTTAGAATTCTTCCCTACCTTATTCCTGTGCTGAGATACAGGCTGCTCCAACCTGCTGTAAAATGCTTGATTTCGAGAGTGAGCGAAACTAATGAAAACATTGTTGGGGTAAAACCTAAAGGGAAAGACCTAGCACCAAATCCAATTTGCCATCTGATCTAACTTCTGGAGGCAGTCAAAATGAGCCTTAGAATTCTTCCCTACCTTATTCCTGTGCTGAGATACAGGCTGCTCCAACCTGCTGTAAAATGCTTGATTTCGAGAGTGAGCGAAACTAATGAAAACATTGTTGGGGTAAAACCTAAAGGGAAAGACCTAGCACCAAATCCAATTTGCCATCTGATCTAACTTCTGGAGGCAGTCAAAATGATCCTTAGAATTCTTCCCTACCTTATTCCTGTGCTGAGATACAGGCTGCTCCAACCTGCTGTAAAATGCTTGATTTCGAGAGTGAGCGAAACTAATGAAAACATTGTTGGGGTAAAACCTAAAGGGAAAGACCTAGCACCAAATCCAATTTGCCATCTGATCTAACTTCTGGAGGCAGTCAAAATGAGCCTTAGAATTCTTCCCTACCTTATTCCTGTGCTGAGATACAGGCTGCTCCAACCTGCTGTAAAATGCTTGATTTCGAGAGTGAGCGAAACTAATGAAAACATTGTTGGGGTAAAACCTAAAGGGAAAGACCTAGCACCAAATCCAATTTGCCATCTGATCTAACTTCTGGAGGCAGTCAAAATGAGCCTTAGAATTCTTCCCTACCTTATTCCTGTGCTGAGATACAGGCTGCTCCAACCTGCTGTAAAATGCTTGATTTCGAGAGTGAGCGAAACTAATGAAAACATTGTTGGGGTAAAACCTAAAGGGAAAGACCTAGCACCAAATCCAATTTGCCATCTGATCTAACTTCTGGAGGCAGTCAAAATGAGCCTTAGAATTCTTCCCTACCTTATTCCTGTGCTGACATACAGGCTGCTCCAACCTGCTGTAAAATGCTTGATTTCGAGAGTGAGCGAAACTAATGAAAACATTGTTGGGGTAAAACCTAAAGGGAAAGACCTAGCACCAAATCCAATTTGCCATCTGATCTAACTTCTGGAGGCAGTCAAAATGAGCCTTAGAATTCTTCCCTACCTTATTCCTGTGCTGAGATACAGGCTGCTCCAACCTGCTGTAAAATGCTTGATTTCGAGAGTGAGCGAAACTAATGAAAACATTGTTGGGGTAAAACCTAAAGGGAAAGACCTAGCACCAAATCCAATTTGCCATCTGATCTAACTTCTGGAGGCAGTCAAAATGATCCTTAGAATTCTTCCCTACCTTATTCCTGTGCTGAGATACAGGCTGCTCCAACCTGCTGTAAAATGCTTGATTTCGAGAGTGAGCGAAACTAATGAAAACATTGTTGGGGTAAAACCTAAAGGGAAAGACCTAGCACCAAATCCAATTTGCCATCTGATCTAACTTCTGGAGGCAGTCAAAATGATCCTTAGAATTCTTCCCTACCTTATTCCTGTGCTGAGATACAGGCTGCTCCAACCTGCTGTAAAATGCTTGATTTCGAGAGTGAGCGAAACTAATGAAAACATTGTTGGGGTAAAACCTAAAGGGAAAGACCTAGCACCAAATCCAATTTGCCATCTGATCTAACTTCTGGAGGCAGTCAAAATGAGCCTTAGAATTCTTCCCTACCTTATTCCTGTGCTGAGATACAGGCTGCTCCAACCTGCTGTAAAATGCTTGATTTCGAGAGTGAGCGAAACTAATGAAAACATTGTTGGGGTAAAACCTAAAGGGAAAGACCTAGCACCAAATCCAATTTGCCATCTGATCTAACTTCTGGAGGCAGTCAAAATGAGCCTTAGAATTCTTCCCTACCTTATTCCTGTGCTGAGATACAGGCTGCTCCAACCTGCTGTAAAATGCTTGATTTCGAGAGTGAGCGAAACTAATGAAAACATTGTTGGGGTAAAACCTAAAGGGAAAGACCTAGCACCAAATCCAATTTGCCATCTGATCTAACTTCTGGAGGCAGTCAAAATGAGCCTTAGAATTCTTCCCTACCTTATTCCTGTGCTGAGATACAGGCTGCTCCAACCTGCTGTAAAATGCTTGATTTCGAGAGTGAGCGAAACTAATGAAAACATTGTTGGGGTAAAACCTAAAGGGAAAGACCTAGCACCAAATCCAATTTGCCATCTGATCTAACTTCTGGAGGCAGTCAAAATGAGCCTTAGAATTCTTCCCTACCTTATTCCTGTGCTGAGATACAGGCTGCTCCAACCTGCTGTAAAATGCTTGATTTCGAGAGTGAGCGAAACTAATGAAAACATTGTTGGGGTAAAACCTAAAGGGAAAGACCTAGCACCAAATCCAATTTGCCATCTGATCTAACTTCTGGAGGCAGTCAAAATGAGCCTTAGAATTCTTCCCTACCTTATTCCTGTGCTGAGATACAGGCTGCTCCAACCTGCTGTAAAATGCTTGATTTCGAGAGTGAGCGAAACTAATGAAAACATTGTTGGGGTAAAACCTAAAGGGAAAGACCTAGCACCAAATCCAATTTGCCATCTGATCTAACTTCTGGAGGCAGTCAAAATGATCCTTAGAATTCTTCCCTACCTTATTCCTGTGCTGAGATACAGGCTGCTCCAACCTGCTGTAAAATGCTTGATTTCGAGAGTGAGCGAAACTAATGAAAACATTGTTGGGGTAAAACCTAAAGGGAAAGACCTAGCACCAAATCCAATTTGCCATCTGATCTAACTTCTGGAGGCAGTCAAAATGAGCCTTAGAATTCTTCCCTACCTTATTCCTGTGCTGAGATACAGGCTGCTCCAACCTGCTGTAAAATGCTTGATTTGGAGAGTGAGCGAAACTAATGAAAACATTGTTGGGGTAAAACCTAAAGGGAAAGACCTAGCACCAAATCCAATTTGCCATCTGATCTAACTTCTGGAGGCAGTCAAAATGATCCTTAGAATTCTTCCCTACCTTATTCCTGTGCTGAGATACAGGCTGCTCCAACCTGCTGTAAAATGCTTGATTTCGAGAGTGAGCGAAACTAATGAAAACATTGTTGGGGTAAAACCTAAAGGGAAAGACCTAGCACCAAATCCAATTTGCCATCTGATCTAACTTCTGGAGGCAGTCAAAATGATCCTTAGAATTCTTCCCTACCTTATTCCTGTGCTGAGATACAGGCTGCTCCAACCTGCTGTAAAATGCTTGATTTCGAGAGTGAGCGAAACTAATGAAAACATTGTTGGGGTAAAACCTAAAGGGAAAGACCTAGCACCAAATCCAATTTGCCATCTGATCTAACTTCTGGAGGCAGTCAAAATGATCCTTAGAATTCTTCCCTACCTTATTCCTGTGCTGAGATACAGGCTGCTCCAACCTGCTGTAAAATGCTTGATTTCGAGAGTGAGCGAAACTAATGAAAACATTGTTGGGGTAAAACCTAAAGGGAAAGACCTAGCACCAAATCCAATTTGCCATCTGATCTAACTTCTGGAGGCAGTCAAAATGAGCCTTAGAATTCTTCCCTACCTTATTCCTGTGCTGAGATACAGGCTGCTCCAACCTGCTGTAAAATGCTTGATTTCGAGAGTGAGCGAAACTAATGAAAACATTGTTGGGGTAAAACCTAAAGGGAAAGACCTAGCACCAAATCCAATTTGCCATCTGATCTAACTTCTGGAGGCAGTCAAAATGATCCTTAGAATTCTTCCCTACCTTATTCCTGTGCTGAGATACAGGCTGCTCCAACCTGCTGTAAAATGCTTGATTTCGAGAGTGAGCGAAACTAATGAAAACATTGTTGGGGTAAAACCTAAAGGGAAAGACCTAGCACCAAATCCAATTTGCCATCTGATCTAACTTCTGGAGGCAGTCAAAATGATCCTTAGAATTCTTCCCTACCTTATTCCTGTGCTGAGATACAGGCTGCTCCAACCTGCTGTAAAATGCTTGATTTCGAGAGTGAGCGAAACTAATGAAAACATTGTTGGGGTAAAACCTAAAGGGAAAGACCTAGCACCAAATCCAATTTGCCATCTGATCTAACTTCTGGAGGGCAGTCAAAATGAGCCTTAGAATTCTTCCCTACCTTATTCCTGTGCTGAGATACAGGCTGCTCCAACCTGCTGTAAAATGCTTGATTTCGAGAGTGAGCGAAACTAATGAAAACATTGTTGGGGTAAAACCTAAAGGGAAAGACCTAGCACCAAATCCAATTTGCCATCTGATCTAACTTCTGGAGGCAGTCAAAATGATCCTTAGAATTCTTCCCTACCTTATTCCTGTGCTGAGATACAGGCTGCTCCAACCTGCTGTAAAATGCTTGATTTCGAGAGTGAGCGAAACTAATGAAAACATTGTTGGGGTAAAACCTAAAGGGAAAGACCTAGCACCAAATACCATTTGCCATCTGATCTAACTTCTGGAGGCAGTCAAAATGAGCCTTAGAATTCTTCCCTACCTTATTCCTGTGCTGAGATACAGGCTGCTCCAACCTGCTGTAAAATGCTTGATTTCGAGAGTGAGCAAAACTAATGAAAACATTGTTGGGGTAAAACCTAAAGGGAAAGACCTAGCACCAAATCCAATTTGCCATCTGATCTAACTTCTGGAGGCAGTCAAAATGATCCTTAGAATTCTTCCCTACCTTCTTCCTGTGCTGAGATACAGGCTGCTCCAACCTGCTGTAAAATGCTTGATTTCGAGAGTGAGCGAAACTAATGAAAACATTGTTGGGGTAAAACCTAAAGGGAAAGACCTAGCACCAAATCCAATTTGCCATCTGATCTAACTTCTGGAGGCAGTCAAAATGAGCCTTAGAATTCTTCCCTACCTTATTCCTGTGCTGAGATACAGGCTGCTCCAACCTGCTGTAAAATGCTTGATTTCGAGAGTGAGCGAAACTAATGAAAACATTGTTGGGGTAAAACCTAAAGGGAAAGACCTAGCACCAAATCCAATTTGCCATCTGATCTAACTTCTGGAGGCCAGTCAAAATGATCCTTAGAATTCTTCCCTACCTTATTCCTGTGCTGAGATACAGGCTGCTCCAACCTGCTGTAAAATGCTTGATTTCGAGAGTGAGCGAAACTAATGAAAACATTGTTGGGGTAAAACCTAAAGGGAAAGACCTAGCACCAAATCCAATTTGCCATCTGATCTAACTTCTGGAGGCAGTCAAAATGATCCTTAGAATTCTTCCCTACCTTATTCCTGTGCTGAGATACAGGCTGCTCCAACCTGCTGTAAAATGCTTGATTTCGAGAGTGAGCGAAACTAATGAAAACATTGTTGGGGTAAAACCTAAAGGGAAAGACCTAGCACCAAATCCAATTTGCCATCTGATCTAACTTCTGGAGGCAGTCAAAATGAGCCTTAGAATTCTTCCCTACCTTATTCCTGTGCTGAGATACAGGCTGCTCCAACCTGCTGTAAAATGCTTGATTTCGAGAGTGAGCGAAACTATTGAAAACATTGTTGGGGTAAAACCTAAAGGGAAAGACCTAGCACCAAATCCAATTTGCCATCTGATCTAACTTCTGGAGGCAGTCAAAATGAGCCTTAGAATTCTTCCCTACCTTATTCCTGTGCTGAGATACAGGCTGCTCCAACCTGCTGTAAAATGCTTGATTTCGAGAGTGAGCGAAACTAATGAAAACATTGTTGGGGTAAAACCTAAAGGGAAAGACCTAGCACCAAATCCAATTTGCCATCTGATCTAACTTCTGGAGACAGTCAAAATGATCCTTAGAATTCTTCCCTACCTTATTCCTGTGCTGAGATACAGGCTGCTCCAACCTGCTGTAAAATGCTTGATTTCGAGAGTGAGCGAAACTAATGAAAACATTGTTGGGGTAAAACCTAAAGGGAAAGACCTAGCACCAAATCCAATTTGCCATCTGATCTAACTTCTGGAGGCAGTCAAAATGAGCCTTAGAATTCTTCCCTACCTTATTCCTGTGCTGAGATACAGGCTGCTCCAACCTGCTGTAAAATGCTTGATTTCGAGAGTGAGCGAAACTAATGAAAACATTGTTGGGGTAAAACCTAAAGGGAAAGACCTAGCACCAAATCCAATTTGCCATCTGATCTAACTTCTGGAGGCAGTCAAAATGAGCCTTAGAATTCTTCCCTACCTTATTCCTGTGCTGAGATACAGGCTGCTCCAACCTGCTGTAAAATGCTTGATTTCGAGAGTGAGCGAAACTAATGAAAACATTGTTGGGGTAAAACCTAAAGGGAAAGACCTAGCACCAAATCCAATTTGCCATCTGATCTAACTTCTGGAGGCAGTCAAAATGAGCCTTAGAATTCTTCCCTACCTTATTCCTGTGCTGAGATACAGGCTGCTCCAACCTGCTGTAAAATGCTTGATTTCGAGAGTGAGCGAAACTAATGAAAACATTGTTGGGGTAAAACCTAAAGGGAAAGACCTAGCACCAAATCCAATTTTGCCATCTGATCTAACTTCTGGAGGCAGTCAAAATGAGCCTTAGAATTCTTCCCTACCTTATTCCTGTGCTGAGATACAGGCTGCTCCAACCTGCTGTAAAATGCTTGATTTCGAGAGTGAGCGAAACTAATGAAAACATTGTTGGGGTAAAACCTAAAGGGAAAGACCTAGCACCAAATCCAATTTGCCATCTGATCTAACTTCTGGAGGCAGTCAAAATGATCCTTAGAATTCTTCCCTACCTTATTCCTGTGCTGAGATACAGGCTGCTCCAACCTGCTGTAAAATGCTTGATTTCGAGAGTGAGCGAAACTAATGAAAACATTGTTGGGGTAAAACCTAAAGGGAAAGACCTAGCACCAAATCCAATTTGCCATCTGATCTAACTTCTGGAGGCAGTCAAAATGATCCTTAGAATTCTTCCCTACCTTATTCCTGTGCTGAGATACAGGCTGCTCCAACCTGCTGTAAAATGCTTGATTTCGAGAGTGAGCGAAACTAATGAAAACATTGTTGGGGTAAAACCTAAAGGGAAAGACCTAGCACCAAATCCAATTTGCCATCTGATCTAACTTCTGGAGGCAGTCAAATGAGCCTTAGAATTCTTCCCTACCTTATTCCTGTGCTGAGATACAGGCTGCTCCAACCTGCTGTAAAATGCTTGATTTCGAGAGTGAGCGAAACTAATGAAAACATTGTTGGGGTAAAACCTAAAGGGAAAGACCTAGCACCAAATCCAATTTGCCATCTGATCTAACTTCTGGAGGCAGTCAAAATGATCCTTAGAATTCTTCCCTACCTTATTCCTGTGCTGAGATACAGGCTGCTCCAACCTGCTGTAAAATGCTTGATTTCGAGAGTGAGCGAAAACTAATGAAAACATTGTTGGGGTAAAACCTAAAGGGAAAGACCTAGCACCAAATCCAATTTGCCATCTGATCTAACTTCTGGAGGCAGTCAAAATGATCCTTAGAATTCTTCCCTACCTTATTCCTGTGCTGAGATACAGGCTGCTCCAACCTGCTGTAAAATGCTTGATTTCGAGAGTGAGCGAAACTAATGAAAACATTGTTGGGGTAAAACCTAAAGGGAAAAGACCTAGCACCAAATCCAATTTGCCATCTGATCTAACTTCTGGAGGCAGTCAAAATGAGCCTTAGAATTCTTCCCTACCTTATTCCTGTGCTGAGATACAGGCTGCTCCAACCTGCTGTAAAATGCTTGATTTCGAGAGTGAGCGAAACTAATGAAAACATTGTTGGGGTAAAACCTAAAGGGAAAAGACCTAGCACCAAATCCAATTTGCCATCTGATCTAACTTCTGGAGGCAGTCAAAATGAGCCTTAGAATTCTTCCCTACCTTATTCCTGTGCTGAGATACAGGCTGCTCCAACCTGCTGTAAAATGCTTGATTTCGAGAGTGAGCGAAACTAATGAAAACATTGTTGGGGTAAAACCTAAAGGGAAAGACCTAGCACCAAATCCAATTTGCCATCTGATCTAACTTCTGGAGGCAGTCAAAATGAGCCTTAGAATTCTTCCCTACCTTATTCCTGTGCTGAGATACAGGCTGCTCCAACCTGCTGTAAAATGCTTGATTTCGAGAGTGAGCGAAACTAATGAAAACATTGTTGGGGTAAAACCTAAAGGGAAAGACCTAGCACCAAATCCAATTTGCCATCTGATCTAACTTCTGGAGGCAGTCAAAATGATCCTTAGAATTCTTCCTACCTTATTCCTGTGCTGAGATACAGGCTGCTCCAACCTGCTGTAAAATGCTTGATTTCGAGAGTGAGCGAAACTAATGAAAACATTGTTGGGGTAAAACCTAAAGGGAAAGACCTAGCACCAAATCCAATTTGCCATCTGATCTAACTTCTGGAGGCAGTCAAAATGATCCTTAGAATTCTTCCCTACCTTATTCCTGTGCTGAGATACAGGCTGCTCCAACCTGCTGTAAAATGCTTGATTTCGAGAGTGAGCGAAACTAATGAAAACATTGTTGGGGTAAAACCTAAAGGGAAAGACCTAGCACCAAATCCAATTTGCCATCTGATCTAACTTCTGGAGGCAGTCAAAATGAGCCTTAGAATTCTTCCCTACCTTATTCCTGTGCTGAGATACAGGGCTGCTCCAACCTGCTGTAAAATGCTTGATTTCGAGAGTGAGCGAAACTAATGAAAACATTGTTGGGGTAAAACCTAAAGGGAAAGACCTAGCACCAAATCCAATTTGCCATCTGATCTAACTTCTGGAGGCAGTCAAAATGATCCTTAGAATTCTTCCCTACCTTATTCCTGTGCTGAGATACAGGCTGCTCCAACCTGCTGTAAAATGCTTGATTTCGAGAGTGAGCGAAACTAATGAAAACATTGTTGGGGTAAAACCTAAAGGGAAAGACCTAGCACCAAATCCAATTTGCCATCTGATCTAACTTCTGGAGGCAGTCAAAATGATCCTTAGAATTCTTCCCTACCTTATTCCTGTGCTGAGATACAGGCTGCTCCAACCTGCTGTAAAATGCTTGATTCGAGAGTGAGCGAAACTAATGAAAACATTGTTGGGGTAAAACCTAAAGGGAAAGACCTAGCACCAAATCCAATTTGCCATCTGATCTAACTTCTGGAGGCAGTCAAAATGAGCCTTAGAATTCTTCCCTACCTTATTCCTGTGCTGAGATACAGGCTGCTCCAACCTGCTGTAAAATGCTTGATTTCGAGAGTGAGCGAAACTAATGAAAACATTGTTGGGGTAAAACCTAAAGGGAAAGACCTAGCACCAAATCCAATTTGCCATCTGATCTAACTTCTGGAGGCAGTCAAAATGAGCCTTAGAATTCTTCCCCTACCTTATTCCTGTGCTGAGATACAGGCTGCTCCAACCTGCTGTAAAATGCTTGATTTCGAGAGTGAGCGAAACTAATGAAAACATTGTTGGGGTAAAACCTAAGGGAAAGACCTAGCACCAAATCCAATTTGCCATCTGATCTAACTTCTGGAGGCAGTCAGAATGATCCTTAGAATTCTTCCCTACCTTATTCCTGTGCTGAGATACAGGCTGCTCCAACCTGCTGTAAAATGCTTGATTTCGAGAGTGAGCGAAACTAATGAAAACATTGTTGGGGTAAAACCTAAAGGGAAAGACCTAGCACCAAATCCAATTTGCCATCTGATCTAACTTCTGGAGGCAGTCAAAATGAGCCTTAGAATTCTTCCCTACCTTATTCCTGTGCTGAGATACAGGCTGCTCCAACCTGCTGTAAAATGCTTGATTTCGAGAGTGAGCGAAACTAATGAAAACATTGTTGGGGTAAAACCTAAAGGGAAAGACCTAGCACCAAATCCAATTTGCCATCTGATCTAACTTCTGGAGGCAGTCAAAATGAGCCTTAGAATTCTTCCCTACCCTTATTCCTGTGCTGAGATACAGGCTGCTCCAACCTGCTGTAAAATGCTTGATTTCGAGAGTGAGCGAAACTAATGAAAACATTGTTGGGGTAAAACCTAAAGGGAAAGACCCCTAGCACCAAATCCAATTTGCATCTGATCTAACTTCTGGAGGCAGTCAAAATGATCCTTAGAATTCTTCCCTACCTTATTCCTGTGCTGAGATACAGGCTGCTCCAACCTGCTGTAAAATGCTTGATTTCGAGAGTGAGCGAAACTAATGAAAACATTGTTGGGGTAAAACCTAAGGGAAAGACCTAGCACCAAATCCAATTTGCCATCTGATCTAACTTCTGGAGGCAGTCAAAATGAGCCTTAGAATTCTTCCCTACCTTATTCCTGTGCTGAGATACAGGCTGCTCCAACCTGCTGTAAAATGCTTGATTTCGAGAGTGAGCGAAACTAATGAAAACATTGTTGGGGTAAAACCTAAAGGGAAAGACCTAGCACCAAATCCAATTTGCCATCTGATCTAACTTCTGGAGGCAGTCAAAATGATCCTTAGAATTCTTCCCTACCTTATTCCTGTGCTGAGATACAGGCTGCTCCAACCTGCTGTAAAATGCTTGATTTCGAGAGTGAGCGAAACTAATGAAAACATTGTTGGGGTAAAACCTAAAGGGAAAGACCTAGCACCAAATCCAAATTTGCCATCTGATCTAACTTCTGGAGGCAGTCAAAATGAGCCTTAGAATTCTTCCCTACCTTATTCCTGTGCTGAGATACAGGCTGCTCCAACCTGCTGTAAAATGCTTGATTTCGAGAGTGAGCGAAACTAATGAAAACATTGTTGGGGTAAAACCTAAAGGGAAAGACCTAGCACCAAATCCAATTTGCCATCTGATCTAACTTCTGGAGGCAGTCAAAATGAGCCTTAGAATTCTTCCCTACCTTATTCCTGTGCTGAGATACAGGCTGCTCCAACCTGCTGTAAAATGCTTGATTTCGAGAGTGAGCGAAACTAATGAAAACATTGTTGGGGTAAAACCTAAAGGGAAAGACCTAGCACCAAATCCAATTTTGCCATCTGATCTAACTTCTGGAGGCAGTCAAAATGATCCTTAGAATTCTTCCCTACCTTATTCCTGTGCTGAGATACAGGCTGCTCCAACCTGCTGTAAAATGCTTGATTTCGAGAGTGAGCGAAACTAATGAAAACATTGTTGGGGTAAAACCTAAAGGGAAAGACCTAGCACCAAATCCAATTTGCCATCTGATCTAACTTCTGGAGGCAGTCAAAATGAGCCTTAGAATTCTTCCCTACCTTATTCCTGTGCTGAGATACAGGCTGCTCCAACCTGCTGTAAAATGCTTGATTTCGAGAGTGAGCGAAACTAATGAAAACATTGTTGGGGTAAAACCTAAAGGGAAAGACCTAGCACCAAATCCAATTTGCCATCTGATCTAACTTCTGGAGGCAGTCAAAATGAGCCTTAGAATTCTTCCCTACCTTATTCCTGTGCTGAGATACAGGGCTGCTCCAACCTGCTGTAAAATGCTTGATTTCGAGAAGTGAGCGAAACTAATGAAAACATTGTTGGGGTAAAACCTAAAGGGAAAGACCTAGCCACCAAATCCAATTTGCCATCTGATCTAACTTCTGGAGGCAGTCAAAATGAGCCTTAGAATTCTTCCCTACCTTATTCCTGTGCTGAGATACAGGCTGCTCCAACCTGCTGTAAAATGCTTGATTTCGAGAGTGAGCGAAACTAATGAAAACATTGTTGGGGTAAAACCTAAAGGGAAAGACCTAGCACCAAATCCAATTTGCCATCTGATCTAACTTCTGGAGGCAGTCAAAATGATCCTTAGAATTCTTCCCTACCTTATTCCTGTGCTGAGATACAGGCTGCTCCAACCTGCTGTAAAATGCTTGATTTCGAGAGTGAGCGAAACTAATGAAAACATTGTTGGGGTAAAACCTAAAGGGAATGACCTAGCACCAAATCCAATTTGCCATCTGATCTAACTTCTGGAGGCAGTCAAAATGAGCCTTAGAATTCTTCCCTACCTTATTCCTGTGCTGAGATACAGGCTGCTCCAACCTGCTGTAAAATGCTTGATTTCGAGAGTGAGCGAAACTAATGAAAACATTGTTGGGGTAAAACCTAAAGGGAAAGACCTAGCACCAAATCCAATTTGCCATCTGATCTAACTTCTGGAGGCAGTCAAAATGATCCTTAGAATTCTTCCCTACCTTATTCCTGTGCTGAGATACAGGCTGCTCCAACCTGCTGTAAAATGCTTGATTTCGAGAGTGAGCGAAACTAATGAAAACATTGTTGGGGTAAAACCTAAAGGGAAAGACCTAGCACCAAATCCAATTTGCCATCTGATCTAACTTCTGGAGGCAGTCAAAATGAGCCTTAGAATTCTTCCCTACCTTATTCCTGTGCTGAGATACAGGCTGCTCCAACCTGCTGTAAAATGCTTGATTTCGAGAGTGAGCGAAACTAATGAAAACATTGTTGGGGTAAAACCTAAAGGGAAAGACCTAGCACCAAATCCAATTTGCCATCTGATCTAACTTCTGGAGGCAGTCAAAATGAGCCTTAGAATTCTTCCCTACCTTATTCCTGTGCTGAGATACAGGCTGCTCCAACCTGCTGTAAAATGCTTGATTTCGAGAGTGAGCGAAACTAATGAAAACATTGTTGGGGTAAAACCTAAAGGGAAAGACCTAGCACCAAATCCAATTTGCCATCTGATCTAACTTCTGGAGGCAGTCAAAATGAGCCTTAGAATTCTTCCCTACCTTATTCCTGTGCTGAGATACAGGCTGCTCCAACCTGCTGTAAAATGCTTGATTTCGAGAGTGAGCGAAACTAATGAAAACATTGTTGGGGTAAAACCTAAAGGGAAAGACCTAGCACCAAATCCAATTTGCCATCTGATCTAACTTCTGGAGGCAGTCAAAATGAGCCTTAGAATTCTTCCCTACCTTATTCCTGTGCTGAGATACAGGCTGCTCCAACCTGCTGTAAAATGCTTGATTTCGAGAGTGAGCGAAACTAATGAAAACATTGTTGGGGTAAAACCTAAAGGGAAAGACCTAGCACCAAATCCAATTTGCCATCTGATCTAACTTCTGGAGGCAGTCAAAATGAGCCTTAGAATTCTTCCCTACCTTATTCCTGTGCTGAGATACAGGCTGCTCCAACCTGCTGTAAAATGCTTGATTTCGAGAGTGAGCGAAACTAATGAAAACATTGTTGGGGTAAAACCTAAAGGGAAAGACCTAGCACCAAATCCAATTTGCCATCTGATCTAACTTCTGGAGGCAGTCAAAATGAGCCTTAGAATTCTTCCCTACCTTATTCCTGTGCTGAGATACAGGCTGCTCCAACCTGCTGTAAAATGCTTGATTTCGAGAGTGAGCGAAACTAATGAAAACATTGTTGGGGTAAAACCTAAAGGGAAAGACCTAGCACCAAATCCAATTTGCCATCTGATCTAACTTCTGGAGGCAGTCAAAATGAGCCTTAGAATTCTTCCCTACCTTATTCCTGTGCTGAGATACAGGCTGCTCCAACCTGCTGTAAAATGCTTGATTTCGAGAGTGAGCGAAACTAATGAAAACATTGTTGGGGTAAAACCTAAAGGGAAAGACCTAGCACCAAATCCAATTTGCCATCTGATCTAACTTCTGGAGGCAGTCAAAATGAGCCTTAGAATTCTTCCCTACCTTATTCCTGTGCTGAGATACAGGCTGCTCCAACCTGCTGTAAAATGCTTGATTTCGAGAGTGAGCGAAACTAATGAAAACATTGTTGGGGTAAAACCTAAAGGGAAAGACCTAGCACCAAATCCAATTTGCCATCTGATCTAACTTCTGGAGGCAGTCAAAATGAGCCTTAGAATTCTTCCCTACCTTATTCCTGTGCTGAGATACAGGCTGCTCCAACCTGCTGTAAAATGCTTGATTTCGAGAGTGAGCGAAACTAATGAAAACATTGTTGGGGTAAAACCTAAAGGGAAAGACCTAGCACCAAATCCAATTTGCCATCTGATCTAACTTCTGGAGGCAGTCAAAATGAGCCTTAGAATTCTTCCCTACCTTATTCCTGTGCTGAGATACAGGCTGCTCCAACCTGCTGTAAAATGCTTGATTTCGAGAGTGAGCGAAACTAATGAAAACATTGTTGGGGTAAAACCTAAAGGGAAAGACCTAGCACCAAATCCAATTTGCCATCTGATCTAACTTCTGGAGGCAGTCAAAATGAGCCTTAGAATTCTTCCCTACCTTATTCCTGTGCTGAGATACAGGCTGCTCCAACCTGCTGTAAAATGCTTGATTTCGAGAGTGAGCGAAACTAATGAAAACATTGTTGGGGTAAAACCTAAAGGGAAAGACCTAGCACCAAATCCAATTTGCCATCTGATCTAACTTCTGGAGGCAGTCAAAATGAGCCTTAGAATTCTTCCCTACCTTATTCCTGTGCTGAGATACAGGCTGCTCCAACCTGCTGTAAAATGCTTGATTTCGAGAGTGAGCGAAACTAATGAAAACATTGTTGGGGTAAAACCTAAAGGGAAAGACCTAGCACCAAATCCAATTTGCCATCTGATCTAACTTCTGGAGGCAGTCAAAATGAGCCTTAGAATTCTTCCCTACCTTATTCCTGTGCTGAGATACAGGCTGCTCCAACCTGCTGTAAAATGCTTGATTTCGAGAGTGAGCGAAACTAATGAAAACATTGTTGGGGTAAAACCTAAAGGGAAAGACCTAGCACCAAATCCAATTTGCCATCTGATCTAACTTCTGGAGGCAGTCAAAATGAGCCTTAGAATTCTTCCCTACCTTATTCCTGTGCTGAGATACAGGCTGCTCCAACCTGCTGTAAAATGCTTGATTTCGAGAGTGAGCGAAACTAATGAAAACATTGTTGGGGTAAAACCTAAAGGGAAAGACCTAGCACCAAATCCAATTTGCCATCTGATCTAACTTCTGGAGGCAGTCAAAATGAGCCTTAGAATTCTTCCCTACCTTATTCCTGTGCTGAGATACAGGCTGCTCCAACCTGCTGTAAAATGCTTGATTTCGAGAGTGAGCGAAACTAATGAAAACATTGTTGGGGTAAAACCTAAAGGGAAAGACCTAGCACCAAATCCAATTTGCCATCTGATCTAACTTCTGGAGGCAGTCAAAATGAGCCTTAGAATTCTTCCCTACCTTATTCCTGTGCTGAGATACAGGCTGCTCCAACCTGCTGTAAAATGCTTGATTTCGAGAGTGAGCGAAACTAATGAAAACATTGTTGGGGTAAAACCTAAAGGGAAAGACCTAGCACCAAATCCAATTTGCCATCTGATCTAACTTCTGGAGGCAGTCAAAATGAGCCTTAGAATTCTTCCCTACCTTATTCCTGTGCTGAGATACAGGCTGCTCCAACCTGCTGTAAAATGCTTGATTTCGAGAGTGAGCGAAACTAATGAAAACATTGTTGGGGTAAAACCTAAAGGGAAAGACCTAGCACCAAATCCAATTTGCCATCTGATCTAACTTCTGGAGGCAGTCAAAATGAGCCTTAGAATTCTTCCCTACCTTATTCCTGTGCTGAGATACAGGCTGCTCCAACCTGCTGTAAAATGCTTGATTTCGAGAGTGAGCGAAACTAATGAAAACATTGTTGGGGTAAAACCTAAAGGGAAAGACCTAGCACCAAATCCAATTTGCCATCTGATCTAACTTCTGGAGGCAGTCAAAATGAGCCTTAGAATTCTTCCCTACCTTATTCCTGTGCTGAGATACAGGCTGCTCCAACCTGCTGTAAAATGCTTGATTTCGAGAGTGAGCGAAACTAATGAAAACATTGTTGGGGTAAAACCTAAAGGGAAAGACCTAGCACCAAATCCAATTTGCCATCTGATCTAACTTCTGGAGGCAGTCAAAATGAGCCTTAGAATTCTTCCCTACCTTATTCCTGTGCTGAGATACAGGCTGCTCCAACCTGCTGTAAAATGCTTGATTTCGAGAGTGAGCGAAACTAATGAAAACATTGTTGGGGTAAAACCTAAAGGGAAAGACCTAGCACCAAATCCAATTTGCCATCTGATACTAACTTCTGGAGGCAGTCAAAATGAGCCTTAGAATTCTTCCCTACCTTATTCCTGTGCTGAGATACAGGCTGCTCCAACCTGCTGTAAAATGCTTGATTTCGAGAGTGAGCGAAACTAATGAAAACATTGTTGGGGTAAAACCTAAAGGGAAAGACCTAGCACCAAATCCAATTTGCCATCTGATCTAACTTCTGGAGGCAGTCAAAATGAGCCTTAGAATTCTTCCCTACCTTATTCCTGTGCTGAGATACAGGCTGCTCCAACCTGCTGTAAAATGCTTGATTTCGAGAGTGAGCGAAACTAATGAAAACATTGTTGGGGTAAAACCTAAAGGGAAAGACCTAGCACCAAATCCAATTTGCCATCTGATCTAACTTCTGGAGGCAGTCAAAATGAGCCTTAGAATTCTTCCCTACCTTATTCCTGTGCTGAGATACAGGCTGCTCCAACCTGCTGTAAAATGCTTGATTTCGAGAGTGAGCGAAACTAATGAAAACATTGTTGGGGTAAAACCTAAAGGGAAAGACCTAGCACCAAATCCAATTTGCCATCTGATCTAACTTCTGGAGGCAGTCAAAATGAGCCTTAGAATTCTTCCCTACCTTATTCCTGTGCTGAGATACAGGCTGCTCCAACCTGCTGTAAAATGCTTGATTTCGAGAGTGAGCGAAACTAATGAAAACATTGTTGGGGTAAAACCTAAAGGGAAAGACCTAGCACCAAATCCAATTTGCCATCTGATCTAACTTCTGGAGGCAGTCAAAATGAGCCTTAGAATTCTTCCCTACCTTATTCCTGTGCTGAGATACAGGCTGCTCCAACCTGCTGTAAAATGCTTGATTTCGAGAGTGAGCGAAACTAATGAAAACATTGTTGGGGTAAAACCTAAAGGGAAAGACCTAGCACCAAATCCAATTTGCCATCTGATCTAACTTCTGGAGGCAGTCAAAATGAGCCTTAGAATTCTTCCCTACCTTATTCCTGTGCTGAGATACAGGCTGCTCCAACCTGCTGTAAAATGCTTGATTTCGAGAGTGAGCGAAACTAATGAAAACATTGTTGGGGTAAAACCTAAAGGGAAAGACCTAGCACCAAATCCAATTTGCCATCTGATCTAACTTCTGGAGGCAGTCAAAATGAGCCTTAGAATTCTTCCCTACCTTATTCCTGTGCTGAGATACAGGCTGCTCCAACCTGCTGTAAAATGCTTGATTTCGAGAGTGAGCGAAACTAATGAAAACATTGTTGGGGTAAAACCTAAAGGGAAAGACCTAGCACCAAATCCAATTTGCCATCTGATCTAACTTCTGGAGGCAGTCAAAATGAGCCTTAGAATTCTTCCCTACCTTATTCCTGTGCTGAGATACAGGCTGCTCCAACCTGCTGTAAAATGCTTGATTTCGAGAGTGAGCGAAACTAATGAAAACATTGTTGGGGTAAAACCTAAAGGGAAAGACCTAGCACCAAATCCAATTTGCCATCTGATCTAACTTCTGGAGGCAGTCAAAATGAGCCTTAGAATTCTTCCCTACCTTATTCCTGTGCTGAGATACAGGCTGCTCCAACCTGCTGTAAAATGCTTGATTTCGAGAGTGAGCGAAACTAATGAAAACATTGTTGGGGTAAAACCTAAAGGGAAAGACCTAGCACCAAATCCAATTTGCCATCTGATCTAACTTCTGGAGGCAGTCAAAATGAGCATTTGAATACTTCCCTACCTTATTCCTGTGCTGAGATACAGGCTGCTCCAACCTGCTGTAAAATGCTTGATTTCGAGAGTGAGCGAAACTAATGAAAACATTGTTGGGGTAAAACCTAAAGGGAAAGACCTAGCACCAAATCCAATTTGCCATCTGATCTAACTTCTGGAGGCAGTCAAAATGATCCTTAGAATTCTTCCCTACCTTATTCCTGTGCTGAGATACAGGCTGCTCCAACCTGCTGTAAAATGCTTGATTTCGAGAGTGAGCGAAACTAATGAAAACATTGTTGGGGTAAAACCTAAAGGGAAAGACCTAGCACCAAATCCAATTTGCCATCTGATCTAACTTCTGGAGGCAGTCAAAATGATCCTTAGAATTCTTCCCTACCTTATTCCTGTGCTGAGATACAGGCTGCTCCAACCTGCTGTAAAATGCTTGATTTCGAGAGTGAGCGAAACTAATGAAAACATTGTTGGGGTAAAACCTAAAGGGAAAGACCTAGCACCAAATCCAATTTGCCATCTGATCTAACTTCTGGAGGCAGTCAAAATGAGCCTTAGAATTCTTCCCTACCTTATTCCTGTGCTGAGATACAGGCTGCTCCAACCTGCTGTAAAATGCTTGATTTCGAGAGTGAGCGAAACTAATGAAAACATTGTTGGGGTAAAACCTAAAGGGAAAGACCTAGCACCAAATCCAATTTGCCATCTGATCTAACTTCTGGAGGCAGTCAAAATGATCCTTAGAATTCTTCCCTACCTTATTCCTGTGCTGAGATACAGGCTGCTCCAACCTGCTGTAAAATGCTTGATTTCGAGAGTGAGCGAAACTAATGAAACATTGTTGGGGTAAAACCTAAAGGGAAAGACCTAGCACCAAATCCAATTTGCCATCTGATCTAACTTCTGGAGGCAGTCAAAATGAGCCTTAGAATTCTTCCCTACCTTATTCCTGTGCTGAGATACAGGCTGCTCCAACCTGCTGTAAAATGCTTGATTTCGAGAGTGAGCGAAACTAATGAAAACATTGTTGGGGTAAAACCTAAAGGGAAAGACCTAGCACCAAATCCAATTTGCCATCTGATCTAACTTCTGGAGGCAGTCAAAATGAGCCTTAGAATTCTTCCCTACCTTATTCCTGTGCTGAGATACAGGCTGCTCCAACCTGCTGTAAAATGCTTGATTTCGAGAGTGAGCGAAACTAATGAAAACATTGTTGGGGTAAAACCTAAAGGGAAAGACCTAGCACCAAATCCAATTTGCCATCTGATCTAACTTCTGGAGGCAGTCAAAATGAGCCTTAGAATTCTTCCCTACCTTATTCCTGTGCTGAGATACAGGCTGCTCCAACCTGCTGTAAAATGCTTGATTTCGAGAGTGAGCGAAACTAATGAAAACATTGTTGGGGTAAAACCTAAAGGGAAAGACCTAGCACCAAATCCAATTTGCCATCTGATCTAACTTCTGGAGGCAGTCAAAATGAGCCTTAGAATTCTTCCCTACCTTATTCCTGTGCTGAGATACAGGCTGCTCCAACCTGCTGTAAAATGCTTGATTTCGAGAGTGAGCGAAACTAATGAAAACATTGTTGGGGTAAAACCTAAAGGGAAAGACCTAGCACCAAATCCAATTTGCCATCTGATCTAACTTCTGGAGGCAGTCAAAATGAGCCTTAGAATTCTTCCCTACCTTATTCCTGTGCTGAGATACAGGCTGCTCCAACCTGCTGTAAAATGCTTGATTTCGAGAGTGAGCGAAACTAATGAAAACATTGTTGGGGTAAAACCTAAAGGGAAAGACCTAGCACCAAATCCAATTTGCCATCTGATCTAACTTCTGGAGGCAGTCAAAATGAGCCTTAGAATTCTTCCCTACCTTATTCCTGTGCTGAGATACAGGCTGCTCCAACCTGCTGTAAAATGCTTGATTTCGAGAGTGAGCGAAACTAATGAAAACATTGTTGGGGTAAAACCTAAAGGGAAAGACCTAGCACCAAATCCAATTTGCCATCTGATCTAACTTCTGGAGGCAGTCAAAATGAGCCTTAGAATTCTTCCCTACCTTATTCCTGTGCTGAGATACAGGCTGCTCCAACCTGCTGTAAAATGCTTGATTTCGAGAGTGAGCGAAACTAATGAAAACATTGTTGGGGTAAAACCTAAAGGGAAAGACCTAGCACCAAATCCAATTTGCCATCTGATCTAACTTCTGGAGGCAGTCAAAATGATCCTTAGAATTCTTCCCTACCTTATTCCTGTGCTGAGATACAGGCTGCTCCAACCTGCTGTAAAATGCTTGATTTCGAGAGTGAGCGAAACTAATGAAAACATTGTTGGGGTAAAACCTAAAGGGAAAGACCTAGCACCAAATCCAATTTGCCATCTGATCTAACTTCTGGAGGCAGTCAAAATGATCCTTAGAATTCTTCCCTACCTTATTCCTGTGCTGAGATACAGGCTGCTCCAACCTGCTGTAAAATGCTTGATTTCGAGAGTGAGCGAAACTAATGAAAACATTGTTGGGGTAAAACCTAAAGGGAAAGACCTAGCACCAAATCCAATTTGCCATCTGATCTAACTTCTGGAGGCAGTCAAAATGAGCCTTAGAATTCTTCCCTACCTTATTCCTGTGCTGAGATACAGGCTGCTCCAACCTGCTGTAAAATGCTTGATTTCGAGAGTGAGCGAAACTAATGAAAACATTGTTGGGGTAAAACCTAAAGGGAAAGACCTAGCACCAAATCCAATTTGCCATATGATCTAACTTCTGGAGGCAGTCAAAATGAGCCTTAGAATTCTTCCCTACCTTATTCCTGTGCTGAGATACAGGCTGCTCCAACCTGCTGTAAAATGCTTGATTTCGAGAGTGAGCGAAACTAATGAAAACATTGTTGGGGTAAAACCTAAAGGGAAAGACCTAGCACCAAATCCAATTTGCCATCTGATCTAACTTCTGGAGGCAGTCAAAATGAGCCTTAGAATTCTTCCCTACCTTATTCCTGTGCTGAGATACAGGCTGCTCCAACCTGCTGTAAAATGCTTGATTTCGAGAGTGAGCGAAACTAATGAAAACATTGTTGGGGTAAAACCTAAAGGGAAAGACCTAGCACCAAATCCAATTTGCCATCTGATCTAACTTCTGGAGGCAGTCAAAATGAGCCTTAGAATTCTTCCCTACCTTATTCCTGTGCTGAGATACAGGCTGCTCCAACCTGCTGTAAAATGCTTGATTTCGAGAGTGAGCGAAACTAATGAAAACATTGTTGGGGTAAAACCTAAAGGGAAAGACCTAGCACCAAATCCAATTTGCCATCTGATCTAACTTCTGGAGGCAGTCAAAATGAGCCTTAGAATTCTTCCCTACCTTATTCCTGTGCTGAGATACAGGCTGCTCCAACCTGCTGTAAAATGCTTGATTTCGAGAGTGAGCGAAACTAATGAAAACATTGTTGGGGTAAAACCTAAAGGGAAAGACCTAGCACCAAATCCAATTTGCCATCTGATCTAACTTCTGGAGGCAGTCAAAATGAGCCTTAGAATTCTTCCCTACCTTATTCCTGTGCTGAGATACAGGCTGCTCCAACCTGCTGTAAAATGCTTGATTTCGAGAGTGAGCGAAACTAATGAAAACATTGTTGGGGTAAAACCTAAAGGGAAAGACCTAGCACCAAATCCAATTTGCCATCTGATCTAACTTCTGGAGGCAGTCAAAATGAGCCTTAGAATTCTTCCCTACCTTATTCCTGTGCTGAGATACAGGCTGCTCCAACCTGCTGTAAAATGCTTGATTTCGAGAGTGAGCGAAACTAATGAAAACATTGTTGGGGTAAAACCTAAAGGGAAAGACCTAGCACCAAATCCAATTTGCCATCTGCTAACTTCTGGAGGCAGTCAAAATGAGCCTTAGAATTCTTCCCTACCTTATTCCTGTGCTGAGATACAGGCTGCTCCAACCTGCTGTAAAATGCTTGATTTCGAGAGTGAGCGAAACTAATGAAAACATTGTTGGGGTAAAACCTAAAGGGAAAGACCTAGCACCAAATCCAATTTGCCATCTGATCTAACTTCTGGAGGCAGTCAAAATGAGCCTTAGAATTCTTCCCTACCTTATTCCTGTGCTGAGATACAGGCTGCTCCAACCTGCTGTAAAATGCTTGATTTCGAGAGTGAGCGAAACTAATGAAAACATTGTTGGGGTAAAACCTAAAGGGAAAGACCTAGCACCAAATCCAATTTGCCATCTGATCTAACTTCTGGAGGCAGTCAAAATGAGCCTTAGAATTCTTCCCTACCTGTATTCCTGTGCTGAGATACAGGCTGCTCCAACCTGCTGTAAAATGCTTGATTTCGAGAGTGAGCGAAACTAATGAAAACATTGTTGGGGTAAAACCTAAAGGGAAAGACCTAGCACCAAATCCAATTTGCCATCTGATCTAACTTCTGGAGGCAGTCAAAATGAGCCTTAGAATTCTTCCCTACCTTATTCCTGTGCTGAGATACAGGCTGCTCCAACCTGCTGTAAAATGCTTGATTTCGAGAGTGAGCGAAACTAATGAAAACATTGTTGGGGTAAAACCTAAAGGGAAAGACCTAGCACCAAATCCAATTTGCCATCTGATCTAACTTCTGGAGGCAGTCAAAATGAGCCTTAGAATTCTTCCCTACCTTATTCCTGTGCTGAGATACAGGCTGCTCCAACCTGCTGTAAAATGCTTGATTTCGAGAGTGAGCGAAACTAATGAAAACATTGTTGGGGTAAAACCTAAAGGGAAAGACCTAGCACCAAATCCAATTTGCCATCTGATCTAACTTCTGGAGGCAGTCAAAATGAGCCTTAGAATTCTTCCCTACCTTATTCCTGTGCTGAGATACAGGCTGCTCCAACCTGCTGTAAAATGCTTGATTTCGAGAGTGAGCGAAACTAATGAAAACATTGTTGGGGTAAAACCTAAAGGGAAAGACCTAGCACCAAATCCAATTTGCCATCTGATCTAACTTCTGGAGGCAGTCAAAATGAGCCTTAGAATTCTTCCCTACCTTATTCCTGTGCTGAGATACAGGCTGCTCCAACCTGCTGTAAAATGCTTGATTTCGAGAGTGAGCGAAACTAATGAAAACATTGTTGGGGTAAAACCTAAAGGGAAAGACCTAGCACCAAATCCAATTTGCCATCTGATCTAACTTCTGGAGGCAGTCAAAATGAGCCTTAGAATTCTTCCCTACCTTATTCCTGTGCTGAGATACAGGCTGCTCCAACCTGCTGTAAAATGCTTGATTTCGAGAGTGAGCGAAACTAATGAAAACATTGTTGGGGTAAAACCTAAAGGGAAAGACCTAGCACCAAATCCAATTTGCCATCTGATCTAACTTCTGGAGGCAGTCAAAATGAGCCTTAGAATTCTTCCCTACCTTATTCCTGTGCTGAGATACAGGCTGCTCCAACCTGCTGTAAAATGCTTGATTTCGAGAGTGAGCGAAACTAATGAAAACATTGTTGGGGTAAAACCTAAAGGGAAAGACCTAGCACCAAATCCAATTTGCCATCTGATCTAACTTCTGGAGGCAGTCAAAATGAGCCTTAGAATTCTTCCCTACCTTATTCCTGTGCTGAGATACAGGCTGCTCCAACCTGCTGTAAAATGCTTGATTTCGAGAGTGAGCGAAACTAATGAAAACATTGTTGGGGTAAAACCTAAAGGGAAAGACCTAGCACCAAATCCAATTTGCCATCTGATCTAACTTCTGGAGGCAGTCAAAATGAGCCTTAGAATTCTTCCCTACCTTATTCCTGTGCTGAGATACAGGCTGCTCCAACCTGCTGTAAAATGCTTGATTTCGAGAGTGAGCGAAACTAATGAAAACATTGTTGGGGTAAAACCTAAAGGGAAAGACCTAGCACCAAATCCAATTTGCCATCTGATCTAACTTCTGGAGGCAGTCAAAATGAGCCTTAGAATTCTTCCCTACCTTATTCCTGTGCTGAGATACAGGCTGCTCCAACCTGCTGTAAAATGCTTGATTTCGAGAGTGAGCGAAACTAATGAAAACATTGTTGGGGTAAAACCTAAAGGGAAAGACCTAGCACCAAATCCAATTTGCCATCTGATCTAACTTCTGGAGGCAGTCAAAATGAGCCTTAGAATTCTTCCCTACCTTATTCCTGTGCTGAGATACAGGCTGCTCCAACCTGCTGTAAAATGCTTGATTTCGAGAGTGAGCGAAACTAATGAAAACATTGTTGGGGTAAAACCTAAAGGGAAAGACCTAGCACCAAATCCAATTTGCCATCTGATCTAACTTCTGGAGGCAGTCAAAATGAGCCTTAGAATTCTTCCCTACCTTATTCCTGTGCTGAGATACAGGCTGCTCCAACCTGCTGTAAAATGCTTGATTTCGAGAGTGAGCGAAACTAATGAAAACATTGTTGGGGTAAAACCTAAAGGGAAAGACCTAGCACCAAATCCAATTTGCCATCTGATCTAACTTCTGGAGGCAGTCAAAATGAGCCTTAGAATTCTTCCCTACCTTATTCCTGTGCTGAGATACAGGCTGCTCCAACCTGCTGTAAAATGCTTGATTTCGAGAGTGAGCGAAACTAATGAAAACATTGTTGGGGTAAAACCTAAAGGGAAAGACCTAGCACCAAATCCAATTTGCCATCTGATCTAACTTCTGGAGGCAGTCAAAATGAGCCTTAGAATTCTTCCCTACCTTATTCCTGTGCTGAGATACAGGCTGCTCCAACCTGCTGTAAAATGCTTGATTTCGAGAGTGAGCGAAACTAATGAAAACATTGTTGGGGTAAAACCTAAAGGGAAAGACCTAGCACCAAATCCAATTTGCCATCTGATCTAACTTCTGGAGGCAGTCAAAATGAGCCTTAGAATTCTTCCCTACCTTATTCCTGTGCTGAGATACAGGCTGCTCCAACCTGCTGTAAAATGCTTGATTTCGAGAGTGAGCGAAACTAATGAAAACATTGTTGGGGTAAAACCTAAAGGGAAAGACCTAGCACCAAATCCAATTTGCCATCTGATCTAACTTCTGGAGGCAGTCAAAATGAGCCTTAGAATTCTTCCCTACCTTATTCCTGTGCTGAGATACAGGCTGCTCCAACCTGCTGTAAAATGCTTGATTTCGAGAGTGAGCGAAACTAATGAAAACATTGTTGGGGTAAAACCTAAAGGGAAAGACCTAGCACCAAATCCAATTTGCCATCTGATCTAACTTCTGGAGGCAGTCAAAATGAGCCTTAGAATTCTTCCCTACCTTATTCCTGTGCTGAGATACAGGCTGCTCCAACCTGCTGTAAAATGCTTGATTTCGAGAGTGAGCGAAACTAATGAAAACATTGTTGGGGTAAAACCTAAAGGGAAAGACCTAGCACCAAATCCAATTTGCCATCTGATCTAACTTCTGGAGGCAGTCAAAATGAGCCTTAGAATTCTTCCCTACCTTATTCCTGTGCTGAGATACAGGCTGCTCCAACCTGCTGTAAAATGCTTGATTTCGAGAGTGAGCGAAACTAATGAAAACATTGTTGGGGTAAAACCTAAAGGGAAAGACCTAGCACCAAATCCAATTTGCCATCTGATCTAACTTCTGGAGGCAGTCAAAATGAGCCTTAGAATTCTTCCCTACCTTATTCCTGTGCTGAGATACAGGCTGCTCCAACCTGCTGTAAAATGCTTGATTTCGAGAGTGAGCGAAACTAATGAAAACATTGTTGGGGTAAAACCTAAAGGGAAAGACCTAGCACCAAATCCAATTTGCCATCTGATCTAACTTCTGGAGGCAGTCAAAATGAGCCTTAGAATTCTTCCCTACCTTATTCCTGTGCTGAGATACAGGCTGCTCCAACCTGCTGTAAAATGCTTGATTTCGAGAGTGAGCGAAACTAATGAAAACATTGTTGGGGTAAAACCTAAAGGGAAAGACCTAGCACCAAATCCAATTTGCCATCTGATCTAACTTCTGGAGGCAGTCAAAATGAGCCTTAGAATTCTTCCCTACCTTATTCCTGTGCTGAGATACAGGCTGCTCCAACCTGCTGTAAAATGCTTGATTTCGAGAGTGAGCGAAACTAATGAAAACATTGTTGGGGTAAAACCTAAAGGGAAAGACCTAGCACCAAATCCAATTTGCCATCTGATCTAACTTCTGGAGGCAGTCAAAATGAGCCTTAGAATTCTTCCCTACCTTATTCCTGTGCTGAGATACAGGCTGCTCCAACCTGCTGTAAAATGCTTGATTTCGAGAGTGAGCGAAACTAATGAAAACATTGTTGGGGTAAAACCTAAAGGGAAAGACCTAGCACCAAATCCAATTTGCCATCTGATCTAACTTCTGGAGGCAGTCAAAATGAGCCTTAGAATTCTTCCCTACCTTATTCCTGTGCTGAGATACAGGCTGCTCCAACCTGCTGTAAAATGCTTGATTTCGAGAGTGAGCGAAACTAATGAAAACATTGTTGGGGTAAAACCTAAAGGGAAAGACCTAGCACCAAATCCAATTTGCCATCTGATCTAACTTCTGGAGGCAGTCAAAATGAGCCTTAGAATTCTTCCCTACCTTATTCCTGTGCTGAGATACAGGCTGCTCCAACCTGCTGTAAAATGCTTGATTTCGAGAGTGAGCGAAACTAATGAAAACATTGTTGGGGTAAAACCTAAAGGGAAAGACCTAGCACCAAATCCAATTTGCCATCTGATCTAACTTCTGGAGGCAGTCAAAATGAGCCTTAGAATTCTTCCCTACCTTATTCCTGTGCTGAGATACAGGCTGCTCCAACCTGCTGTAAAATGCTTGATTTCGAGAGTGAGCGAAACTAATGAAAACATTGTTGGGGTAAAACCTAAAGGGAAAGACCTAGCACCAAATCCAATTTGCCATCTGATCTAACTTCTGGAGGCAGTCAAAATGAGCCTTAGAATTCTTCCCTACCTTATTCCTGTGCTGAGATACAGGCTGCTCCAACCTGCTGTAAAATGCTTGATTTCGAGAGTGAGCGAAACTAATGAAAACATTGTTGGGGTAAAACCTAAAGGGAAAGACCTAGCACCAAATCCAATTTGCCATCTGATCTAACTTCTGGAGGCAGTCAAAATGAGCCTTAGAATTCTTCCCTACCTTATTCCTGTGCTGAGATACAGGCTGCTCCAACCTGCTGTAAAATGCTTGATTTCGAGAGTGAGCGAAACTAATGAAAACATTGTTGGGGTAAAACCTAAAGGGAAAGACCTAGCACCAAATCCAATTTGCCATCTGATCTAACTTCTGGAGGCAGTCAAAATGAGCCTTAGAATTCTTCCCTACCTTATTCCTGTGCTGAGATACAGGCTGCTCCAACCTGCTGTAAAATGCTTGATTTCGAGAGTGAGCGAAACTAATGAAAACATTGTTGGGGTAAAACCTAAAGGGAAAGACCTAGCACCAAATCCAATTTGCCATCTGATCTAACTTCTGGAGGCAGTCAAAATGAGCCTTAGAATTCTTCCCTACCTTATTCCTGTGCTGAGATACAGGCTGCTCCAACCTGCTGTAAAATGCTTGATTTCGAGAGTGAGCGAAACTAATGAAAACATTGTTGGGGTAAAACCTAAAGGGAAAGACCTAGCACCAAATCCAATTTGCCATCTGATCTAACTTCTGGAGGCAGTCAAAATGAGCCTTAGAATTCTTCCCTACCTTATTCCTGTGCTGAGATACAGGCTGCTCCAACCTGCTGTAAAATGCTTGATTTCGAGAGTGAGCGAAACTAATGAAAACATTGTTGGGGTAAAACCTAAAGGGAAAGACCTAGCACCAAATCCAATTTGCCATCTGATCTAACTTCTGGAGGCAGTCAAAATGAGCCTTAGAATTCTTCCCTACCTTATTCCTGTGCTGAGATACAGGCTGCTCCAACCTGCTGTAAAATGCTTGATTTCGAGAGTGAGCGAAACTAATGAAAACATTGTTGGGGTAAAACCTAAAGGGAAAGACCTAGCACCAAATCCAATTTGCCATCTGATCTAACTTCTGGAGGCAGTCAAAATGAGCCTTAGAATTCTTCCCTACCTTATTCCTGTGCTGAGATACAGGCTGCTCCAACCTGCTGTAAAATGCTTGATTTCGAGAGTGAGCGAAACTAATGAAAACATTGTTGGGGTAAAACCTAAAGGGAAAGACCTAGCACCAAATCCAATTTGCCATCTGATCTAACTTCTGGAGGCAGTCAAAATGAGCCTTAGAATTCTTCCCTACCTTATTCCTGTGCTGAGATACAGGCTGCTCCAACCTGCTGTAAAATGCTTGATTTCGAGAGTGAGCGAAACTAATGAAAACATTGTTGGGGTAAAACCTAAAGGGAAAGACCTAGCACCAAATCCAATTTGCCATCTGATCTAACTTCTGGAGGCAGTCAAAATGAGCCTTAGAATTCTTCCCTACCTTATTCCTGTGCTGAGATACAGGCTGCTCCAACCTGCTGTAAAATGCTTGATTTCGAGAGTGAGCGAAACTAATGAAAACATTGTTGGGGTAAAACCTAAAGGGAAAGACCTAGCACCAAATCCAATTTGCCATCTGATCTAACTTCTGGAGGCAGTCAAAATGAGCCTTAGAATTCTTCCCTACCTTATTCCTGTGCTGAGATACAGGCTGCTCCAACCTGCTGTAAAATGCTTGATTTCGAGAGTGAGCGAAACTAATGAAAACATTGTTGGGGTAAAACCTAAAGGGAAAGACCTAGCACCAAATCCAATTTGCCATCTGATCTAACTTCTGGAGGCAGTCAAAATGAGCCTTAGAATTCTTCCCTACCTTATTCCTGTGCTGAGATACAGGCTGCTCCAACCTGCTGTAAAATGCTTGATTTCGAGAGTGAGCGAAACTAATGAAAACATTGTTGGGGTAAAACCTAAAGGGAAAGACCTAGCACCAAATCCAATTTGCCATCTGATCTAACTTCTGGAGGCAGTCAAAATGAGCCTTAGAATTCTTCCCTACCTTATTCCTGTGCTGAGATACAGGCTGCTCCAACCTGCTGTAAAATGCTTGATTTCGAGAGTGAGCGAAACTAATGAAAACATTGTTGGGGTAAAACCTAAAGGGAAAGACCTAGCACCAAATCCAATTTGCCATCTGATCTAACTTCTGGAGGCAGTCAAAATGAGCCTTAGAATTCTTCCCTACCTTATTCCTGTGCTGAGATACAGGCTGCTCCAACCTGCTGTAAAATGCTTGATTTCGAGAGTGAGCGAAACTAATGAAAACATTGTTGGGGTAAAACCTAAAGGGAAAGACCTAGCACCAAATCCAATTTGCCATCTGATCTAACTTCTGGAGGCAGTCAAAATGAGCCTTAGAATTCTTCCCTACCTTATTCCTGTGCTGAGATACAGGCTGCTCCAACCTGCTGTAAAATGCTTGATTTCGAGAGTGAGCGAAACTAATGAAAACATTGTTGGGGTAAAACCTAAAGGGAAAGACCTAGCACCAAATCCAATTTGCCATCTGATCTAACTTCTGGAGGCAGTCAAAATGAGCCTTAGAATTCTTCCCTACCTTATTCCTGTGCTGAGATACAGGCTGCTCCAACCTGCTGTAAAATGCTTGATTTCGAGAGTGAGCGAAACTAATGAAAACATTGTTGGGGTAAAACCTAAAGGGAAAGACCTAGCACCAAATCCAATTTGCCATCTGATCTAACTTCTGGAGGCAGTCAAAATGAGCCTTAGAATTCTTCCCTACCTTATTCCTGTGCTGAGATACAGGCTGCTCCAACCTGCTGTAAAATGCTTGATTTCGAGAGTGAGCGAAACTAATGAAAACATTGTTGGGGTAAAACCTAAAGGGAAAGACCTAGCACCAAATCCAATTTGCCATCTGATCTAACTTCTGGAGGCAGTCAAAATGAGCCTTAGAATTCTTCCCTACCTTATTCCTGTGCTGAGATACAGGCTGCTCCAACCTGCTGTAAAATGCTTGATTTCGAGAGTGAGCGAAACTAATGAAAACATTGTTGGGGTAAAACCTAAAGGGAAAGACCTAGCACCAAATCCAATTTGCCATCTGATCTAACTTCTGGAGGCAGTCAAAATGAGCCTTAGAATTCTTCCCTACCTTATTCCTGTGCTGAGATACAGGCTGCTCCAACCTGCTGTAAAATGCTTGATTTCGAGAGTGAGCGAAACTAATGAAAACATTGTTGGGGTAAAACCTAAAGGGAAAGACCTAGCACCAAATCCAATTTGCCATCTGATCTAACTTCTGGAGGCAGTCAAAATGAGCCTTAGAATTCTTCCCTACCTTATTCCTGTGCTGAGATACAGGCTGCTCCAACCTGCTGTAAAATGCTTGATTTCGAGAGTGAGCGAAACTAATGAAAACATTGTTGGGGTAAAACCTAAAGGGAAAGACCTAGCACCAAATCCAATTTGCCATCTGATCTAACTTCTGGAGGCAGTCAAAATGAGCCTTAGAATTCTTCCCTACCTTATTCCTGTGCTGAGATACAGGCTGCTCCAACCTGCTGTAAAATGCTTGATTTCGAGAGTGAGCGAAACTAATGAAAACATTGTTGGGGTAAAACCTAAAGGGAAAGACCTAGCACCAAATCCAATTTGCCATCTGATCTAACTTCTGGAGGCAGTCAAAATGAGCCTTAGAATTCTTCCCTACCTTATTCCTGTGCTGAGATACAGGCTGCTCCAACCTGCTGTAAAATGCTTGATTTCGAGAGTGAGCGAAACTAATGAAAACATTGTTGGGGTAAAACCTAAAGGGAAAGACCTAGCACCAAATCCAATTTGCCATCTGATCTAACTTCTGGAGGCAGTCAAAATGAGCCTTAGAATTCTTCCCTACCTTATTCCTGTGCTGAGATACAGGCTGCTCCAACCTGCTGTAAAATGCTTGATTTCGAGAGTGAGCGAAACTAATGAAAACATTGTTGGGGTAAAACCTAAAGGGAAAGACCTAGCACCAAATCCAAATTTGCCATCTGATCTAACTTCTGGAGGCAGTCAAAATGAGCCTTAGAATTCTTCCCTACCTTATTCCTGTGCTGAGATACAGGCTGCTCCAACCTGCTGTAAAATGCTTGATTTCGAGAGTGAGCGAAACTAATGAAAACATTGTTGGGGTAAAACCTAAAGGGAAAGACCTAGCACCAAATCCAATTTGCCATCTGATCTAACTTCTGGAGGCAGTCAAAATGAGCCTTAGAATTCTTCCCTACCTTATTCCTGTGCTGAGATACAGGCTGCTCCAACCTGCTGTAAAATGCTTGATTTCGAGAGTGAGCGAAACTAATGAAAACATTGTTGGGGTAAAACCTAAAGGGAAAGACCTAGCACCAAATCCAATTTGCCATCTGATCTAACTTCTGGAGGCAGTCAAAATGAGCCTTAGAATTCTTCCCTACCTTATTCCTGTGCTGAGATACAGGCTGCTCCAACCTGCTGTAAAATGCTTGATTTCGAGAGTGAGCGAAACTAATGAAAACATTGTTGGGGTAAAACCTAAAGGGAAAGACCTAGCACCAAATCCAATTTGCCATCTGATCTAACTTCTGGAGGCAGTCAAAATGAGCCTTAGAATTCTTCCCTACCTTATTCCTGTGCTGAGATACAGGCTGCTCCAACCTGCTGTAAAATGCTTGATTTCGAGAGTGAGCGAAACTAATGAAAACATTGTTGGGGTAAAACCTAAAGGGAAAGACCTAGCACCAAATCCAATTTGCCATCTGATCTAACTTCTGGAGGCAGTCAAAATGAGCCTTAGAATTCTTCCCTACCTTATTCCTGTGCTGAGATACAGGCTGCTCCAACCTGCTGTAAAATGCTTGATTTCGAGAGTGAGCGAAACTAATGAAAACATTGTTGGGGTAAAACCTAAAGGGAAAGACCTAGCACCAAATCCAATTTGCCATCTGATCTAACTTCTGGAGGCAGTCAAAATGAGCCTTAGAATTCTTCCCTACCTTATTCCTGTGCTGAGATACAGGCTGCTCCAACCTGCTGTAAAATGCTTGATTTCGAGAGTGAGCGAAACTAATGAAAACATTGTTGGGGTAAAACCTAAAGGGAAAGACCTAGCACCAAATCCAATTTGCCATCTGATCTAACTTCTGGAGGCAGTCAAAATGAGCCTTAGAATTCTTCCCTACCTTATTCCTGTGCTGAGATACAGGCTGCTCCAACCTGCTGTAAAATGCTTGATTTCGAGAGTGAGCGAAACTAATGAAAACATTGTTGGGGTAAAACCTAAAGGGAAAGACCTAGCACCAAATCCAATTTGCCATCTGATCTAACTTCTGGAGGCAGTCAAAATGAGCCTTAGAATTCTTCCCTACCTTATTCCTGTGCTGAGATACAGGCTGCTCCAACCTGCTGTAAAATGCTTGATTTCGAGAGTGAGCGAAACTAATGAAAACATTGTTGGGGTAAAACCTAAAGGGAAAGACCTAGCACCAAATCCAATTTGCCATCTGATCTAACTTCTGGAGGCAGTCAAAATGAGCCTTAGAATTCTTCCCTACCTTATTCCTGTGCTGAGATACAGGCTGCTCCAACCTGCTGTAAAATGCTTGATTTCGAGAGTGAGCGAAACTAATGAAAACATTGTTGGGGTAAAACCTAAAGGGAAAGACCTAGCACCAAATCCAATTTGCCATCTGATCTAACTTCTGGAGGCAGTCAAAATGAGCCTTAGAATTCTTCCCTACCTTATTCCTGTGCTGAGATACAGGCTGCTCCAACCTGCTGTAAAATGCTTGATTTCGAGAGTGAGCGAAACTAATGAAAACATTGTTGGGGTAAAACCTAAAGGGAAAGACCTAGCACCAAATCCAATTTGCCATCTGATCTAACTTCTGGAGGCAGTCAAAATGAGCCTTAGAATTCTTCCCTACCTTATTCCTGTGCTGAGATACAGGCTGCTCCAACCTGCTGTAAAATGCTTGATTTCGAGAGTGAGCGAAACTAATGAAAACATTGTTGGGGTAAAACCTAAAGGGAAAGACCTAGCACCAAATCCAATTTGCCATCTGATCTAACTTCTGGAGGCAGTCAAAATGAGCCTTAGAATTCTTCCCTACCTTATTCCTGTGCTGAGATACAGGCTGCTCCAACCTGCTGTAAAATGCTTGATTTCGAGAGTGAGCGAAACTAATGAAAACATTGTTGGGGTAAAACCTAAAGGGAAAGACCTAGCACCAAATCCAATTTGCCATCTGATCTAACTTCTGGAGGCAGTCAAAATGAGCCTTAGAATTCTTCCCTACCTTATTCCTGTGCTGAGATACAGGCTGCTCCAACCTGCTGTAAAATGCTTGATTTCGAGAGTGAGCGAAACTAATGAAAACATTGTTGGGGTAAAACCTAAAGGGAAAGACCTAGCACCAAATCCAATTTGCCATCTGATCTAACTTCTGGAGGCAGTCAAAATGAGCCTTAGAATTCTTCCCTACCTTATTCCTGTGCTGAGATACAGGCTGCTCCAACCTGCTGTAAAATGCTTGATTTCGAGAGTGAGCGAAACTAATGAAAACATTGTTGGGGTAAAACCTAAAGGGAAAGACCTAGCACCAAATCCAATTTGCCATCTGATCTAACTTCTGGAGGCAGTCAAAATGATCCTTAGAATTCTTCCCTACCTTATTCCTGTGCAGAGATACAGGCTGCTCCAACCTGCTGTAAAATGCTTGATTTCGAGAGTGAGCGAAACTAATGAAAACATTGTTGGGGTAAAACCTAAAGGGAAAGACCTAGCACCAAATCCAATTTGCCATCTGATCTAACTTCTGGAGGCAGTCAAAATGAGCCTTAGAATTCTTCCCTACCTTATTCCTGTGCTGAGATACAGGCTGCTCCAACCTGCTGTAAAATGCTTGATTTCGAGAGTGAGCGAAACTAATGAAAACATTGTTGGGGTAAAACCTAAAGGGAAAGACCTAGCACCAAATCCAATTTGCCATCTGATCTAACTTCTGGAGGCAGTCAAAATGAGCCTTAGAATTCTTCCCTACCTTATTCCTGTGCTGAGATACAGGCTGCTCCAACCTGCTGTAAAATGCTTGATTTCGAGAGTGAGCGAAACTAATGAAAACATTGTTGGGGTAAAACCTAAAGGGAAAGACCTAGCACCAAATCCAATTTGCCATCTGATCTAACTTCTGGAGGCAGTCAAAATGAGCCTTAGAATTCTTCCCTACCTTATTCCTGTGCTGAGATACAGGCTGCTCCAACCTGCTGTAAAATGCTTGATTTCGAGAGTGAGCGAAACTAATGAAAACATTGTTGGGGTAAAACCTAAAGGGAAAGACCTAGCACCAAATCCAATTTGCCATCTGATCTAACTTCTGGAGGCAGTCAAAATGAGCCTTAGAATTCTTCCCTACCTTATTCCTGTGCTGAGATACAGGCTGCTCCAACCTGCTGTAAAATGCTTGATTTCGAGAGTGAGCGAAACTAATGAAAACATTGTTGGGGTAAAACCTAAAGGGAAAGACCTAGCACCAAATCCAATTTGCCATCTGATCTAACTTCTGGAGGCAGTCAAAATGAGCCTTAGAATTCTTCCCTACCTTATTCCTGTGCTGAGATACAGGCTGCTCCAACCTGCTGTAAAATGCTTGATTTCGAGAGTGAGCGAAACTAATGAAAACATTGTTGGGGTAAAACCTAAAGGGAAAGACCTAGCACCAAATCCAATTTGCCATCTGATCTAACTTCTGGAGGCAGTCAAAATGAGCCTTAGAATTCTTCCCTACCTTATTCCTGTGCTGAGATACAGGCTGCTCCAACCTGCTGTAAAATGCTTGATTTCGAGAGTGAGCGAAACTAATGAAAACATTGTTGGGGTAAAACCTAAAGGGAAAGACCTAGCACCAAATCCAATTTGCCATCTGATCTAACTTCTGGAGGCAGTCAAAATGAGCCTTAGAATTCTTCCCTACCTTATTCCTGTGCTGAGATACAGGCTGCTCCAACCTGCTGTAAAATGCTTGATTTCGAGAGTGAGCGAAACTAATGAAAACATTGTTGGGGTAAAACCTAAAGGGAAAGACCTAGCACCAAATCCAATTTGCCATCTGATCTAACTTCTGGAGGCAGTCAAAATGAGCCTTAGAATTCTTCCCTACCTTATTCCTGTGCTGAGATACAGGCTGCTCCAACCTGCTGTAAAATGCTTGATTTCGAGAGTGAGCGAAACTAATGAAAACATTGTTGGGGTAAAACCTAAAGGGAAAGACCTAGCACCAAATCCAATTTGCCATCTGATCTAACTTCTGGAGGCAGTCAAAATGAGCCTTAGAATTCTTCCCTACCTTATTCCTGTGCTGAGATACAGGCTGCTCCAACCTGCTGTAAAATGCTTGATTTCGAGAGTGAGCGAAACTAATGAAAACATTGTTGGGGTAAAACCTAAAGGGAAAGACCTAGCACCAAATCCAATTTGCCATCTGATCTAACTTCTGGAGGCAGTCAAAATGAGCCTTAGAATTCTTCCCTACCTTATTCCTGTGCTGAGATACAGGCTGCTCCAACCTGCTGTAAAATGCTTGATTTCGAGAGTGAGCGAAACTAATGAAAACATTGTTGGGGTAAAACCTAAAGGGAAAGACCTAGCACCAAATCCAATTTGCCATCTGATCTAACTTCTGGAGGCAGTCAAAATGAGCCTTAGAATTCTTCCCTACCTTATTCCTGTGCTGAGATACAGGCTGCTCCAACCTGCTGTAAAATGCTTGATTTCGAGAGTGAGCGAAACTAATGAAAACATTGTTGGGGTAAAACCTAAAGGGAAAGACCTAGCACCAAATCCAATTTGCCATCTGATCTAACTTCTGGAGGCAGTCAAAATGAGCCTTAGAATTCTTCCCTACCTTATTCCTGTGCTGAGATACAGGCTGCTCCAACCTGCTGTAAAATGCTTGATTTCGAGAGTGAGCGAAACTAATGAAAACATTGTTGGGGTAAAACCTAAAGGGAAAGACCTAGCACCAAATCCAATTTGCCATCTGATCTAACTTCTGGAGGCAGTCAAAATGAGCCTTAGAATTCTTCCCTACCTTATTCCTGTGCTGAGATACAGGCTGCTCCAACCTGCTGTAAAATGCTTGATTTCGAGAGTGAGCGAAACTAATGAAAACATTGTTGGGGTAAAACCTAAAGGGAAAGACCTAGCACCAAATCCAATTTGCCATCTGATCTAACTTCTGGAGGCAGTCAAAATGAGCCTTAGAATTCTTCCCTACCTTATTCCTGTGCTGAGATACAGGCTGCTCCAACCTGCTGTAAAATGCTTGATTTCGAGAGTGAGCGAAACTAATGAAAACATTGTTGGGGTAAAACCTAAAGGGAAAGACCTAGCACCAAATCCAATTTGCCATCTGATCTAACTTCTGGAGGCAGTCAAAATGAGCCTTAGAATTCTTCCCTACCTTATTCCTGTGCTGAGATACAGGCTGCTCCAACCTGCTGTAAAATGCTTGATTTCGAGAGTGAGCGAAACTAATGAAAACATTGTTGGGGTAAAACCTAAAGGGAAAGACCTAGCACCAAATCCAATTTGCCATCTGATCTAACTTCTGGAGGCAGTCAAAATGAGCCTTAGAATTCTTCCCTACCTTATTCCTGTGCTGAGATACAGGCTGCTCCAACCTGCTGTAAAATGCTTGATTTCGAGAGTGAGCGAAACTAATGAAAACATTGTTGGGGTAAAACCTAAAGGGAAAGACCTAGCACCAAATCCAATTTGCCATCTGATCTAACTTCTGGAGGCAGTCAAAATGAGCCTTAGAATTCTTCCCTACCTTATTCCTGTGCTGAGATACAGGCTGCTCCAACCTGCTGTAAAATGCTTGATTTCGAGAGTGAGCGAAACTAATGAAAACATTGTTGGGGTAAAACCTAAAGGGAAAGACCTAGCACCAAATCCAATTTGCCATCTGATCTAACTTCTGGAGGCAGTCAAAATGAGCCTTAGAATTCTTCCCTACCTTATTCCTGTGCTGAGATACAGGCTGCTCCAACCTGCTGTAAAATGCTTGATTTCGAGAGTGAGCGAAACTAATGAAAACATTGTTGGGGTAAAACCTAAAGGGAAAGACCTAGCACCAAATCCAATTTGCCATCTGATCTAACTTCTGGAGGCAGTCAAAATGAGCCTTAGAATTCTTCCCTACCTTATTCCTGTGCTGAGATACAGGCTGCTCCAACCTGCTGTAAAATGCTTGATTTCGAGAGTGAGCGAAACTAATGAAAACATTGTTGGGGTAAAACCTAAAGGGAAAGACCTAGCACCAAATCCAATTTGCCATCTGATCTAACTTCTGGAGGCAGTCAAAATGAGCCTTAGAATTCTTCCCTACCTTATTCCTGTGCTGAGATACAGGCTGCTCCAACCTGCTGTAAAATGCTTGATTTCGAGAGTGAGCGAAACTAATGAAAACATTGTTGGGGTAAAACCTAAAGGGAAAGACCTAGCACCAAATCCAATTTGCCATCTGATCTAACTTCTGGAGGCAGTCAAAATGAGCCTTAGAATTCTTCCCTACCTTATTCCTGTGCTGAGATACAGGCTGCTCCAACCTGCTGTAAAATGCTTGATTTCGAGAGTGAGCGAAACTAATGAAAACATTGTTGGGGTAAAACCTAAAGGGAAAGACCTAGCACCAAATCCAATTTGCCATCTGATCTAACTTCTGGAGGCAGTCAAAATGAGCCTTAGAATTCTTCCCTACCTTATTCCTGTGCTGAGATACAGGCTGCTCCAACCTGCTGTAAAATGCTTGATTTCGAGAGTGAGCGAAACTAATGAAAACATTGTTGGGGTAAAACCTAAAGGGAAAGACCTAGCACCAAATCCAATTTGCCATCTGATCTAACTTCTGGAGGCAGTCAAAATGAGCCTTAGAATTCTTCCCTACCTTATTCCTGTGCTGAGATACAGGCTGCTCCAACCTGCTGTAAAATGCTTGATTTCGAGAGTGAGCGAAACTAATGAAAACATTGTTGGGGTAAAACCTAAAGGGAAAGACCTAGCACCAAATCCAATTTGCCATCTGATCTAACTTCTGGAGGCAGTCAAAATGAGCCTTAGAATTCTTCCCTACCTTATTCCTGTGCTGAGATACAGGCTGCTCCAACCTGCTGTAAAATGCTTGATTTCGAGAGTGAGCGAAACTAATGAAAACATTGTTGGGGTAAAACCTAAAGGGAAAGACCTAGCACCAAATCCAATTTGCCATCTGATCTAACTTCTGGAGGCAGTCAAAATGATCCTTAGAATTCTTCCCTACCTTATTCCTGTGCTGAGATACAGGCTGCTCCAACCTGCTGTAAAATGCTTGATTTCGAGAGTGAGCGAAACTAATGAAAACATTGTTGGGGTAAAACCTAAAGGGAAAGACCTAGCACCAAATCCAATTTGCCATCTGATCTAACTTCTGGAGGCAGTCAAAATGAGCCTTAGAATTCTTCCCTACCTTATTCCTGTGCTGAGATACAGGCTGCTCCAACCTGCTGTAAAATGCTTGATTTCGAGAGTGAGCGAAACTAATGAAAACATTGTTGGGGTAAAACCTAAAGGGAAAGACCTAGCACCAAATCCAATTTGCCATCTGATCTAACTTCTGGAGGCAGTCAAAATGAGCCTTAGAATTCTTCCCTACCTTATTCCTGTGCTGAGATACAGGCTGCTCCAACCTGCTGTAAAATGCTTGATTTCGAGAGTGAGCGAAACTAATGAAAACATTGTTGGGGTAAAACCTAAAGGGAAAGACCTAGCACCAAATCCAATTTGCCATCTGATCTAACTTCTGGAGGCAGTCAAAATGAGCCTTAGAATTCTTCCCTACCTTATTCCTGTGCTGAGATACAGGCTGCTCCAACCTGCTGTAAAATGCTTGATTTCGAGAGTGAGCGAAACTAATGAAAACATTGTTGGGGTAAAACCTAAAGGGAAAGACCTAGCACCAAATCCAATTTGCCATCTGATCTAACTTCTGGAGGCAGTCAAAATGAGCCTTAGAATTCTTCCCTACCTTCCTCCTGTGCTGAGATACAGGCTGCTCCAACCTGCTGTAAAATGCTTGATTTCGAGAGTGAGCGAAACTAATGAAAACATTGTTGGGGTAAAACCTAAAGGGAAAGACCTAGCACCAAATCCAATTTGCCATCTGATCTAACTTCTGGAGGCAGTCAAAATGAGCCTTAGAATTCTTCCCTACCTTATTCCTGTGCTGAGATACAGGCTGCTCCAACCTGCTGTAAAATGCTTGATTTCGAGAGTGAGCGAAACTAATGAAAACATTGTTGGGGTAAAACCTAAAGGGAAAGACCTAGCACCAAATCCAATTTGCCATCTGATCTAACTTCTGGAGGCAGTCAAAATGAGCCTTAGAATTCTTCCCTACCTTATTCCTGTGCTGAGATACAGGCTGCTCCAACCTGCTGTAAAATGCTTGATTTCGAGAGTGAGCGAAACTAATGAAAACATTGTTGGGGTAAAACCTAAAGGGAAAGACCTAGCACCAAATCCAATTTGCCATCTGATCTAACTTCTGGAGGCAGTCAAAATGAGCCTTAGAATTCTTCCCTACCTTATTCCTGTGCTGAGATACAGGCTGCTCCAACCTGCTGTAAAATGCTTGATTTCGAGAGTGAGCGAAACTAATGAAAACATTGTTGGGGTAAAACCTAAAGGGAAAGACCTAGCACCAAATCCAATTTGCCATCTGATCTAACTTCTGGAGGCAGTCAAAATGATCCTTAGAATTCTTCCCTACCTTATTCCTGTGCTGAGATACAGGCTGCTCCAACCTGCTGTAAAATGCTTGATTTCGAGAGTGAGCGAAACTAATGAAAACATTGTTGGGGTAAAACCTAAAGGGAAAGACCTAGCACCAAATCCAATTTGCCATCTGATCTAACTTCTGGAGGCAGTCAAAATGAGCCTTAGAATTCTTCCCTACCTTATTCCTGTGCTGAGATACAGGCTGCTCCAACCTGCTGTAAAATGCTTGATTTCGAGAGTGAGCGAAACTAATGAAAACATTGTTGGGGTAAAACCTAAAGGGAAAGACCTAGCACCAAATCCAATTTGCCATCTGATCTAACTTCTGGAGGCAGTCAAAATGAGCCTTAGAATTCTTCCCTACCTTATTCCTGTGCTGAGATACAGGCTGCTCCAACCTGCTGTAAAATGCTTGATTTCGAGAGTGAGCGAAACTAATGAAAACATTGTTGGGGTAAAACCTAAAGGGAAAGACCTAGCACCAAATCCAATTTGCCATCTGATCTAACTTCTGGAGGCAGTCAAAATGAGCCTTAGAATTCTTCCCTACCTTATTCCTGTGCTGAGATACAGGCTGCTCCAACCTGCTGTAAAATGCTTGATTTCGAGAGTGAGCGAAACTAATGAAAACATTGTTGGGGTAAAACCTAAAGGGAAAGACCTAGCACCAAATCCAATTTGCCATCTGATCTAACTTCTGGAGGCAGTCAAAATGAGCCTTAGAATTCTTCCCTACCTTATTCCTGTGCTGAGATACAGGCTGCTCCAACCTGCTGTAAAATGCTTGATTTCGAGAGTGAGCGAAACTAATGAAAACATTGTTGGGGTAAAACCTAAAGGGAAAGACCTAGCACCAAATCCAATTTGCCATCTGATCTAACTTCTGGAGGCAGTCAAAATGAGCCTTAGAATTCTTCCCTACCTTATTCCTGTGCTGAGATACAGGCTGCTCCAACCTGCTGTAAAATGCTTGATTTCGAGAGTGAGCGAAACTAATGAAAACATTGTTGGGGTAAAACCTAAAGGGAAAGACCTAGCACCAAATCCAATTTGCCATCTGATCTAACTTCTGGAGGCAGTCAAAATGAGCCTTAGAATTCTTCCCTACCTTATTCCTGTGCTGAGATACAGGCTGCTCCAACCTGCTGTAAAATGCTTGATTTCGAGAGTGAGCGAAACTAATGAAAACATTGTTGGGGTAAAACCTAAAGGGAAAGACCTAGCACCAAATCCAATTTGCCATCTCATCTAACTTCTGGAGGCAGTCAAAATGAGCCTTAGAATTCTTCCCTACCTTATTCCTGTGCTGAGATACAGGCTGCTCCAACCTGCTGTAAAATGCTTGATTTCGAGAGTGAGCGAAACTAATGAAAACATTGTTGGGGTAAAACCTAAAGGGAAAGACCTAGCACCAAATCCAATTTGCCATCTGATCTAACTTCTGGAGGCAGTCAAAATGAGCCTTAGAATTCTTCCCTACCTTATTCCTGTGCTGAGATACAGGCTGCTCCAACCTGCTGTAAAATGCTTGATTTCGAGAGTGAGCGAAACTAATGAAAACATTGTTGGGGTAAAACCTAAAGGGAAAGACCTAGCACCAAATCCAACTTGCCATCTGATCTAACTTCTGGAGGCAGTCAAAATGAGCCTTAGAATTCTTCCCTACCTTATTCCTGTGCTGAGATACAGGCTGCTCCAACCTGCTGTAAAATGCTTGATTTCGAGAGTGAGCGAAACTAATGAAAACATTGTTGGGGTAAAACCTAAAGGGAAAGACCTAGCACCAAATCCAATTTGCCATCTGATCTAACTTCTGGAGGCAGTCAAAATGATCCTTAGAATTCTTCCCTACCTTATTCCTGTGCTGAGATACAGGCTGCTCCAACCTGCTGTAAAATGCTTGATTTCGAGAGTGAGCGAAACTAATGAAAACATTGTTGGGGTAAAACCTAAAGGGAAAGACCTAGCACCAAATCCAATTTGCCATCTGATCTAACTTCTGGAGGCAGTCAAAATGAGCCTTAGAATTCTTCCCTACCTTATTCCTGTGCTGAGATACAGGCTGCTCCAACCTGCTGTAAAATGCTTGATTTCGAGAGTGAGCGAAACTAATGAAAACATTGTTGGGGTAAAACCTAAAGGGAAAGACCTAGCACCAAATCCAATTTGATATCTGATCTAACTTCTGGAGGCAGTCAAAATGAGCCTTAGAATTCTTCCCTACCTTATTCCTGTGCTGAGATACAGGCTGCTCCAACCTGCTGTAAAATGCTTGATTTCGAGAGTGAGCGAAACTAATGAAAACATTGTTGGGGTAAAACCTAAAGGGAAAGACCTAGCACCAAATCCAATTTGCCATCTGATCTAACTTCTGGAGGCAGTCAAAATGAGCCTTAGAATTCTTCCCTACCTTATTCCTGTGCTGAGATACAGGCTGCTCCAACCTGCTGTAAAATGCTTGATTTCGAGAGTGAGCGAAACTAATGAAAACATTGTTGGGGTAAAACCTAAAGGGAAAGACCTAGCACCAAATCCAATTTGCCATCTGATCTAACTTCTGGAGGCAGTCAAAATGATCCTTTGAATTCTTCCCTACCTTATTCCTGTGCTGAGATACAGGCTGCTCCAACCTGCTGTAAAATGCTTGATTTCGAGAGTGAGCGAAACTAATGAAAACATTGTTGGGGTAAAACCTAAAGGGAAAGACCTAGCACCAAATCCAATTTGCCATCTAATCTAACTTCTGGAGGCAGTCAAAATGAGCCTTAGAATTCTTCCCTACCTTATTCCTGTGCTGAGATACAGGCTGCTCCAACCTGCTGTAAAATGCTTGATTTCGAGAGAGAGCGAAACTAATGAAAACATTGTTGGGGTAAAACCTAAAGGGAAAGACCTAGCACCAAATCCAATTTGCCATCTGATCTAACTTCTGGAGGCAGTCAAAATGAGCCTTAGAATTCTTCCCTACCTTATTCCTGTGCTGAGATACAGGCTGCTCCAACCTGCTGTAAAATGCTTGATTTCGAGAGTGAGCGAAACTAATGAAAACATTGTTGGGGTAAAACCTAAAGGGAAAGACCTAGCACCAAATCCAATTTGCCATCTGATCTAACTTCTGGAGGCAGTCAAAATGAGCCTTAGAATTCTTCCCTACCTTATTCCTGTGCTGAGATACAGGCTGCTCCAACCTGCTGTAAAATGCTTGATTTCGAGAGTGAGCGAAACTAATGAAAACATTGTTGGGGTAAAACCTAAAGGGAAAGACCTAGCACCAAATCCAATTTGCCATCTGATCTAACTTCTGGAGGCAGTCAAAATGAGCCTTAGAATTCTTCCCTACCTTATTCCTGTGCTGAGATACAGGCTGCTCCAACCTGCTGTAAAATGCTTGATTTCGAGAGTGAGCGAAACTAATGAAAACATTGTTGGGGTAAAACCTAAAGGGAAAGACCTAGCACCAAATCCAATTTGCCATCTGATCTAACTTCTGGAGGCAGTCAAAATGAGCCTTAGAATTCTTCCCTACCTTATTCCTGTGCTGAGATACAGGCTGCTCCAACCTGCTGTAAAATGCTTGATTTCGAGAGTGAGCGAAACTAATGAAAACATTGTTGGGGTAAAACCTAAAGGGAAAGACCTAGCACCAAATCCAATTTGCCATCTGATCTAACTTCTGGAGGCAGTCAAAATGAGCCTTAGAATTCTTCCCTACCTTATTCCTGTGCTGAGATACAGGCTGCTCCAACCTGCTGTAAAATGCTTGATTTCGAGAGTGAGCGAAACTAATGAAAACATTGTTGGGGTAAAACCTAAAGGGAAAGACCTAGCACCAAATCCAATTTGCCATCTGATCTAACTTCTGGAGGCAGTCAAAATGATCCTTAGAATTCTTCCCTACCTTATTCCTGTGCTGAGATACAGGCTGCTCCAACCTGCTGTAAAATGCTTGATTTCGAGAGTGAGCGAAACTAATGAAAACATTGTTGGGGTAAAACCTAAAGGGAAAGACCTAGCACCAAATCCAATTTGCCATCTGATCTAACTTCTGGAGGCAGTCAAAATGAGCCTTAGAATTCTTCCCTACCTTATTCCTGTGCTGAGATACAGGCTGCTCCAACCTGCTGTAAAATGCTTGATTTCGAGAGTGAGCGAAACTAATGAAAACATTGTTGGGGTAAAACCTAAAGGGAAAGACCTAGCACCAAATCCAATTTGCCATCTGATCTAACTTCTGGAGGCAGTCAAAATGATCCTTAGAATTCTTCCCTACCTTATTCCTGTGCTGAGATACAGGCTGCTCCAACCTGCTGTAAAATGCTTGATTTCGAGAGTGAGCGAAACTAATGAAAACATTGTTGGGGTAAAACCTAAAGGGAAAGACCTAGCACCAAATCCAATTTGCCATCTGATCTAACTTCTGGAGGCAGTCAAAATGATCCTTAGAATTCTTCCCTACCTTATTCCTGTGCTGAGATACAGGCTGCTCCAACCTGCTGTAAAATGCTTGATTTCGAGAGTGAGCGAAACTAATGAAAACATTGTTGGGGTAAAACCTAAAGGGAAAGACCTAGCACCAAATCCAATTTGCCATCTGATCTAACTTCTGGAGGCAGTCAAAATGATCCTTAGAATTCTTCCCTACCTTATTCCTGTGCTGAGATACAGGCTGCTCCAACCTGCTGTAAAATGCTTGATTTCGAGAGTGAGCGAAACTAATGAAAACATTGTTGGGGTAAAACCTAAAGGGAAAGACCTAGCACCAAATCCAATTTGCCATCTGATCTAACTTCTGGAGGCAGTCAAAATGAGCCTTAGAATTCTTCCCTACCTTATTCCTGTGCTGAGATACAGGCTGCTCCAACCTGCTGTAAAATGCTTGATTTCGAGAGTGAGCGAAACTAATGAAAACATTGTTGGGGTAAAACCTAAAGGGAAAGACCTAGCACCAAATCCAATTTGCCATCTGATCTAACTTCTGGAGGCAGTCAAAATGATCCTTAGAATTCTTCCCTACCTTATTCCTGTGCTGAGATACAGGCTGCTCCAACCTGCTGTAAAATGCTTGATTTCGAGAGTGAGCGAAACTAATGAAAACATTGTTGGGGTAAAACCTAAAGGGAAAGACCTAGCACCAAATCCAATTTGCCATCTGATCTAACTTCTGGAGGCAGTCAAAATGATCCTTAGAATTCTTCCCTACCTTATTCCTGTGCTGAGATACAGGCTGCTCCAACCTGCTGTAAAATGCTTGATTTCGAGAGTGAGCGAAACTAATGAAAACATTGTTGGGGTAAAACCTAAAGGGAAAGACCTAGCACCAAATCCAATTTGCCATCTGATCTAACTTCTGGAGGCAGTCAAAATGAGCCTTAGAATTCTTCCCTACCTTATTCCTGTGCTGAGATACAGGCTGCTCCAACCTGCTGTAAAATGCTTGATTTCGAGAGTGAGCGAAACTAATGAAAACATTGTTGGGGTAAAACCTAAAGGGAAAGACCTAGCACCAAATCCAATTTGCCATCTGATCTAACTTCTGGAGGCAGTCAAAATGAGCCTTAGAATTCTTCCCTACCTTATTCCTGTGCTGAGATACAGGCTGCTCCAACCTGCTGTAAAATGCTTGATTTCGAGAGTGAGCGAAACTAATGAAAACATTGTTGGGGTAAAACCTAAAGGGAAAGACCTAGCACCAAATCCAATTTGCCATCTGATCTAACTTCTGGAGGCAGTCAAAATGATCCTTAGAATTCTTCCCTACCTTATTCCTGTGCTGAGATACAGGCTGCTCCAACCTGCTGTAAAATGCTTGATTTCGAGAGTGAGCGAAACTAATGAAAACATTGTTGGGGTAAAACCTAAAGGGAAAGACCTAGCACCAAATCCAATTTGCCATCTGATCTAACTTCTGGAGGCAGTCAAAATGAGCCTTTGAATTCTTCCCTACCTTATTCCTGTGCTGAGATACAGGCTGCTCCAACCTGCTGTAAAATGCTTGATTTCGAGAGTGAGCGAAACTAATGAAAACATTGTTGGGGTAAAACCTAAAGGGAAAGACCTAGCACCAAATCCAATTTGCCATCTGATCTAACTTCTGGAGGCAGTCAAAATGAGCCTTAGAATTCTTCCCTACCTTATTCCTGTGCTGAGATACAGGCTGCTCCAACCTGCTGTAAAATGCTTGATTTCGAGAGTGAGCGAAACTAATGAAAACATTGTTGGGGTAAAACCTAAAGGGAAAGACCTAGCACCAAATCCAATTTGCCATCTGATCTAACTTCTGGAGGCAGTCAAAATGAGCCTTAGAATTCTTCCCTACCTTATTCCTGTGCTGAGATACAGGCTGCTCCAACCTGCTGTAAAATGCTTGATTTCGAGAGTGAGCGAAACTAATGAAAACATTGTTGGGGTAAAACCTAAAGGGAAAGACCTAGCACCAAATCCAATTTGCCATCTGATCTAACTTCTGGAGGCAGTCAAAATGAGCCTTTGAATTCTTCCCTACCTTATTCCTGTGCTGAGATACAGGCTGCTCCAACCTGCTGTAAAATGCTTGATTTCGAGAGTGAGCGAAACTAATGAAAACATTGTTGGGGTAAAACCTAAAGGGAAAGACCTAGCACCAAATCCAATTTGCCATCTGATCTAACTTCTGGAGGCAGTCAAAATGAGCCTTAGAATTCTTCCCTACCTTATTCCTGTGCTGAGATACAGGCTGCTCCAACCTGCTGTAAAATGCTTGATTTCGAGAGTGAGCGAAACTAATGAAAACATTGTTGGGGTAAAACCTAAAGGGAAAGACCTAGCACCAAATCCAATTTGCCATCTGATCTAACTTCTGGAGGCAGTCAAAATGAGCCTTAGAATTCTTCCCTACCTTATTCCTGTGCTGAGATACAGGCTGCTCCAACCTGCTGTAAAATGCTTGATTTCGAGAGTGAGCGAAACTAATGAAAACATTGTTGGGGTAAAACCTAAAGGGAAAGACCTAGCACCAAATCCAATTTGCCATCTGATCTAACTTCTGGAGGCAGTCAAAATGATCCTTAGAATTCTTCCCTACCTTATTCCTGTGCTGAGATACAGGCTGCTCCAACCTGCTGTAAAATGCTTGATTTCGAGAGTGAGCGAAACTAATGAAAACATTGTTGGGGTAAAACCTAAAGGGAAAGACCTAGCACCAAATCCAATTTGCCATCTGATCTAACTTCTGGAGGCAGTCAAAATGATCCTTAGAATTCTTCCCTACCTTATTCCTGTGCTGAGATACAGGCTGCTCCAACCTGCTGTAAAATGCTTGATTTCGAGAGTGAGCGAAACTAATGAAAACATTGTTGGGGTAAAACCTAAAGGGAAAGACCTAGCACCAAATCCAATTTGCCATCTGATCTAACTTCTGGAGGCAGTCAAAATGAGCCTTAGAATTCTTCCCTACCTTATTCCTGTGCTGAGATACAGGCTGCTCCAACCTGCTGTAAAATGCTTGATTTCGAGAGTGAGCGAAACTAATGAAAACATTGTTGGGGTAAAACCTAAAGGGAAAGACCTAGCACCAAATCCAATTTGCCATCTGATCTAACTTCTGGAGGCAGTCAAAATGATCCTTAGAATTCTTCCCTACCTTATTCCTGTGCTGAGATACAGGCTGCTCCAACCTGCTGTAAAATGCTTCATTTTGAGAGTGAGCGAAACTAATGAAAACATTGTTGGGGTAAAACCTAAAGGGAAAGACCTAGCACCAAATCCAATTTGCCATCTGATCTAACTTCTGGAGGCAGTCAAAATGAGCCTTAGAATTCTTCCCTACCTTATTCCTGTGCTGAGATACCGGCTGCTCCAACCTGCTGTAAAATGCTTGATTTCGAGAGTGAGCGAAACTAATGAAAACATTGTTGGGGTAAAACCTAAAGGGAAAGACCTAGCACCAAATCCAATTTGCCATCTGATCTAACTTCTGGAGGCAGTCAAAATGATCCTTAGAATTCTTCCCTACCTTATTCCTGTGCTGAGATACAGGCTGCTCCAACCTGCTGTAAAATGCTTGATTTCGAGAGTGAGCGAAACTAATGAAAACATTGTTGGGGTAAAACCTAAAGGGAAAGACCTAGCACCAAATCCAATTTGCCATCTGATCTAACTTCTGGAGGCAGTCAAAATGAGCCTTAGAATTCTTCCCTACCTTATTCCTATGCTGAGATACAGGCTGCTCCAACCTGCTGTAAAATGCTTGATTTCGAGAGTGAGCGAAACTAATGAAAACATTGTTGGGGTAAAACCTAAAGGGAAAGACCTAGTACCAAATCCAATTTGCCATCTGATCTAACTTCTGGAGGCAGTCAAAATGAGCATTTGAATTCTTCCCTACCTTATTCCTGTGCTGAGATACAGGCTGCTCCAACCTGCTGTAAAATGCTTGATTTCGAGAGTGAGCGAAACTAATGAAAACATTGTTGGGGTAAAACCTAAAGGGAAAGACCTAGCACCAAATCCAATTTGCCATCTGATCTAACTTCTGGAGGCAGTCAAAATGATCCTTAGAATTCTTCCCTACCTTATTCCTGTGCTGAGATACAGGCTGCTCCAACCTGCTGTAAAATGCTTGATTTCGAGAGTGAGCGAAACTAATGAAAACATTGTTGGGGTAAAACCTAAAGGGAAAGACCTAGCACCAAATCCAATTTGCCATCTGATCTAACTTCTGGAGGCAGTCAAAATGAGCCTTAGAATTCTTCCCTACCTTATTCCTGTGCTGAGATACAGGCTGCTCCAACCTGCTGTAAAATGCTTGATTTCGAGAGTGAGCGAAACTAATGAAAACATTGTTGGGGTAAAACCTAAAGGGAAAGACCTAGCACCAAATCCAATTTGCCATCTGATCTAACTTCTGGAGGCAGTCAAAATGAGCCTTAGAATTCTTCCCTACCTTATTCCTATGCTGAGATACAGGCTGCTCCAACCTGCTGTAAAATGCTTGATTTCGAGAGTGAGCGAAACTAATGAAAACATTGTTGGGGTAAAACCTAAAGGGAAAGACCTAGCACCAAATCCAATTTGCCATCTGATCTAACTTCTGGAGGCAGTCAAAATGAGCCTTAGAATTCTTACCTACCTTATTCCTATGCTGAGATACAGGCTGCTCCAACCTGCTGTAAAATGCTTGATTTCGAGAGTGAGCGAAACTAATGAAAACATTGTTGGGGTAAAACCTAAAGGGAAAGACCTAGCACCAAATCCAATTTGCCATCTGATCTAACTTCTGGAGGCAGTCAAAATGAGCATTTGAATTCTTCCCTACCTTATTCCTGTGCTGAGATACAGGCTGCTCCAACCTGCTGTAAAATGCTTGATTTCGAGAGTGAGCGAAACTAATGAAAACATTGTTGGGGTAAAACCTAAAGGGAAAGACCTAGCACCAAATCCAATTTGCCATCTGATCTAACTTCTGGAGGCAGTCAAAATGATCCTTAGAATTCTTCCCTACCTTATTCCTGTGCTGAGATACAGGCTGCTCCAACCTGCTGTAAAATGCTTGATTTCGAGAGTGAGCGAAACTAATGAAAACATTGTTGGGGTAAAACCTAAAGGGAAAGACCTAGCACCAAATCCAATTTGCCATCTGATCTAACTTCTGGAGGCAGTCAAAATGATCCTTAGAATTCTTCCCTACCTTATTCCTGTGCTGAGATACAGGCTGCTCCAACCTGCTGTAAAATGCTTGATTTCGAGAGTGAGCGAAACTAATGAAAACATTGTTGGGGTAAAACCTAAAGGGAAAGACCTAGCACCAAATCCAATTTGCCATCTGATCTAACTTCTGGAGGCAGTCAAAATGATCCTTAGAATTCTTCCCTACCTTATTCCTGTGCTGAGATACAGGCTGCTCCAACCTGCTGTAAAATGCTTGATTTCGAGAGTGAGCGAAACTAATGAAAACATTGTTGGGGTAAAACCTAAAGGGAAAGACCTAGCACCAAATCCAATTTGCCATCTGATCTAACTTCTGGAGGCAGTCAAAATGATCCTTAGAATTCTTCCCTACCTTATTCCTGTGCTGAGATACAGGCTGCTCCAACCTGCTGTAAAATGCTTGATTTTGAGAGTGAGCGAAACTAATGAAAACATTGTTGGGGTAAAACCTAAAGGGAAAGACCTAGCACCAAATCCAATTTGCCATCTGATCTAACTTCTGGAGGCAGTCAAAATGATCCTTAGAATTCTTCCCTACCTTATTCCTGTGCTGAGATACAGGCTGCTCCAACCTGCTGTAAAATGCTTGATTTCGAGAGTGAGCGAAACTAATGAAAACATTGTTGGGGTAAAACCTAAAGGGAAAGACCTAGCACCAAATCCAATTTGCCATCTGATCTAACTTCTGGAGGCAGTCAAAATGATCCTTAGAATTCTTCCCTACCTTATTCCTGTGCTGAGATACAGGCTGCTCCAACCTGCTGTAAAATGCTTGATTTCGAGAGTGAGCGAAACTAATGAAAACATTGTTGGGGTAAAACCTAAAGGGAAAGACCTAGCACCAAATCCAATTTGCCATCTGATCTAACTTCTGGAGGCAGTCAAAATGATCCTTAGAATTCTTCCCAACCTTATTCCTATGCTGAGATACAGGCTGCTCCAACCTGCTGTAAAATGCTTGATTTCGAGAGTGAGCGAAACTAATGAAAACATTGTTGGGGTAAAACCTAAAGGGAAAGACCTAGCACCAAATCCAATTTGCCATCTGATCTAACTTCTGGAGGCAGTCAAAATGAGCCTTAGAATTCTTCCCTACCTTATTCCTGTGCTGAGATACTGGCTGCTCCAACCTGCTGTAAAATGCTTGATTTCGAGAGTGAGCGAAACTAATGAAAACATTGTTGGGGTAAAACCTAAAGGGAAAGACCTAGCACCAAATCCAATTTGCCATCTGATCTAACTTCTGGAGGCAGTCAAAATGATCCTTAGAATTCTTCCCTACCTTATTCCTGTGCTGAGATACAGGCTGCTCCAACCTGCTGTAAAATGCTTGATTTCGAGAGTGAGCGAAACTAATGAAAACATTGTTGGGGTAAAACCTAAAGGGAAAGACCTAGCACCAAATCCAATTTGCCATCTGATCTAACTTCTGGAGGCAGTCAAAATGAGCATTTGAATTCTTCCCTACCTTATTCCTGTGCTGAGATACAGGCTGCTCCAACCTGCTGTAAAATGCTTGATTTCGAGAGTGAGCGAAACTAATGAAAACATTGTTGGGGTAAAACCTAAAGGGAAAGACCTAGCACCAAATCCAATTTGCCATCTGATCTAACTTCTGGAGGCAGTCAAAATGATCCTTAGAATTCTTCCCTACCTTATTCCTGTGCTGAGATACAGGCTGCTCCAACCTGCTGTAAAATGCTTGATTTCGAGAGTGAGCGAAACTAATGAAAACATTGTTGGGGTAAAACCTAAAGGGAAAGACCTAGCACCAAATCCAATTTGCCATCTGATCTAACTTCTGGAGGCAGTCAAAATGAGCCTTAGAATTCTTCCCTACCTTGTTCCTGTGCTGAGATACAGGCTGCTCCAACCTGCTGTAAAATGCTTGATTTCGAGAGTGAGCGAAACTAATGAAAACATTGTTGGGGTAAAACCTAAAGGGAAAGACCTAGCACCAAATCCAATTTGCCATCTGATCTAACTTCTGGAGGCAGTCAAAATGAGCCTTAGAATTCTTCCCTACCTTATTCCTGTGCTGAGATACAGGCTGCTCCAACCTGCTGTAAAATGCTTGATTTCGAGAGTGAGCGAAACTAATGAAAACATTGTTGGGGTAAAACCTAAAGGGAAAGACCTAGCACCAAATCCAATTTGCCATCTGATCTAACTTCTGGAGGCAGTCAAAATGAGCCTTAGAATTCTTCCCTACCTTATTCCTGTGCTGAGATACAGGCTGCTCCAACCTGCTGTAAAATGCTTGATTTCGAGAGTGAGCGAAACTAATGAAAACATTGTTGGGGTAAAACCTAAAGGGAAAGACCTAGCACCAAATCCAATTTGCCATCTGATCTAACTTCTGGAGGCAGTCAAAATGAGCCTTAGAATTCTTCCCTACCTTATTCCTGTGCTGAGATACAGGCTGCTCCAACCTGCTGTAAAATGCTTGATTTCGAGAGTGAGCGAAACTAATGAAAACATTGTTGGGGTAAAACCTAAAGGGAAAGACCTAGCACCAAATCCAATTTGCCATCTGATCTAACTTCTGGAGGCAGTCAAAATGATCCTTAGAATTCTTCCCAACCTTATTCCTATGCTGAGATACAGGCTGCTCCAACCTGCTGTAAAATGCTTGATTTCGAGAGTGAGCGAAACTAATGAAAACATTGTTGGGGTAAAACCTAAAGGGAAAGACCTAGCACCAAATCCAATTTGCCATCTGATCTAACTTCTGGAGGCAGTCAAAATGAGCCTTAGAATTCTTCCCTACCTTATTCCTGTGCTGAGATACAGGCTGCTCCAACCTGCTGTAAAATGCTTGATTTCGAGAGTGAGCGAAACTAATGAAAACATTGTTGGGGTAAAACCTAAAGGGAAAGACCTAGCACCAAATCCAATTTGCCATCTGATCTAACTTCTGGAGGCAGTCAAAATGAGCCTTAGAATTCTTCTCTACCTTATTCCTGTGCTGAGATACAGGCTGCTCCAACCTGCTGTAAAATGCTTGATTTCGAGAGTGAGCGAAACTAATGAAAACATTGTTGGGGTAAAACCTAAAGGGAAAGACCTAGCACCAAATCCAATTTGCCATCTGATCTAACTTCTGGAGGCAGTCAAAATGAGCATTTGAATTCTTCCCTACCTTATTCCTGTGCTGAGATACAGGCTGCTCCAACCTGCTGTAAAATGCTTGATTTCGAGAGTGAGCGAAACTAATGAAAACATTGTTGGGGTAAAACCTAAAGGGAAAGACCTAGCACCAAATCCAATTTGCCATCTGATCTAACTTCTGGAGGCAGTCAAAATGATCCTTAGAATTCTTCCCTACCTTATTCCTGTGCTGAGATACAGGCTGCTCCAACCTGCTGTAAAATGCTTGATTTCGAGAGTGAGCGAAACTAATGAAAACATTGTTGGGGTAAAACCTAAAGGGAAAGACCTAGCACCAAATCCAATTTGCCATCTGATCTAACTTCTGGAGGCAGTCAAAATGAGCATTTGAATTCTTCCCTACCTTATTCCTGTGCTGAGATACAGGCTGCTCCAACCTGCTGTAAAATGCTTGATTTCGAGAGTGAGCGAAACTAATGAAAACATTGTTGGGGTAAAACCTAAAGGGAAAGACCTAGCACCAAATCCAATTTGCCATCTGATCTAACTTCTGGAGGCAGTCAAAATGATCCTTAGAATTCTTCCCTACCTTATTCCTGTGCTGAGATACAGGCTGCTCCAACCTGCTGTAAAATGCTTGATTTCGAGAGTGAGCGAAACTAATGAAAACATTGTTGGGGTAAAACCTAAAGGGAAAGACCTAGCACCAAATCCAATTTGCCATCTGATCTAACTTCTGGAGGCAGTCAAAATGAGCCTTAGAATTCTTCCCTACCTTGTTCCTGTGCTGAGATACAGGCTGCTCCAACCTGCTGTAAAATGCTTGATTTCGAGAGTGAGCGAAACTAATGAAAACATTGTTGGGGTAAAACCTAAAGGGAAAGACCTAGCACCAAATCCAATTTGCCATCTGATCTAACTTCTGGAGGCAGTCAAAATGAGCCTTAGAATTCTTCCCTACCTTATTCCTGTGCTGAGATACAGGCTGCTCCAACCTGCTGTAAAATGCTTGATTTCGAGAGTGAGCGAAACTAATGAAAACATTGTTGGGGTAAAACCTAAAGGGAAAGACCTAGCACCAAATCCAATTTGCCATCTGATCTAACTTCTGGAGGCAGTCAAAATGAGCCTTAGAATTCTTCCCTACCTTATTCCTGTGCTGAGATACAGGCTGCTCCAACCTGCTGTAAAATGCTTGATTTCGAGAGTGAGCGAAACTAATGAAAACATTGTTGGGGTAAAACCTAAAGGGAAAGACCTAGCACCAAATCCAATTTGCCATCTGATCTAACTTCTGGAGGCAGTCAAAATGAGCCTTAGAATTCTTCCCTACCTTATTCCTGTGCTGAGATACAGGCTGCTCCAACCTGCTGTAAAATGCTTGATTTCGAGAGTGAGCGAAACTAATGAAAACATTGTTGGGGTAAAACCTAAAGGGAAAGACCTAGCACCAAATCCAATTTGCCATCTGATCTAACTTCTGGAGGCAGTCAAAATGAGCCTTAGAATTCTTCCCTACCTTATTCCTGTGCTGAGATACAGGCTGCTCCAACCTGCTGTAAAATGCTTGATTTCGAGAGTGAGCGAAACTAATGAAAACATTGTTGGGGTAAAACCTAAAGGGAAAGACCTAGCACCAAATCCAATTTGCCATCTGATCTAACTTCTGGAGGCAGTCAAAATGAGCCTTAGAATTCTTCCCTACCTTATTCCTGTGCTGAGATACAGGCTGCTCCAACCTGCTGTAAAATGCTTGATTTCGAGAGTGAGCGAAACTAATGAAAACATTGTTGGGGTAAAACCTAAAGGGAAAGACCTAGCACCAAATCCAATTTGCCATCTGATCTAACTTCTGGAGGCAGTCAAAATGAGCCTTAGAATTCTTCCCTACCTTATTCCTGTGCTGAGATACAGGCTGCTCCAACCTGCTGTAAAATGCTTGATTTCGAGAGTGAGCGAAACTAATGAAAACATTGTTGGGGTAAAACCTAAAGGGAAAGACCTAGCACCAAATCCAATTTGCCATCTGATCTAACTTCTGGAGGCAGTCAAAATGAGCCTTAGAATTCTTCCCTACCTTATTCCTGTGCTGAGATACAGGCTGCTCCAACCTGCTGTAAAATGCTTGATTTCGAGAGTGAGCGAAACTAATGAAAACATTGTTGGGGTAAAACCTAAAGGGAAAGACCTAGCACCAAATCCAATTTGCCATCTGATCTAACTTCTGGAGGCAGTCAAAATGATCCTTAGAATTCTTCCCTACCTTATTCCTGTGCTGAGATACAGGCTGCTCCAACCTGCTGTAAAATGCTTGATTTCGAGAGTGAGCGAAACTAATGAAAACATTGTTGGGGTAAAACCTAAAGGGAAAGACCTAGCACCAAATCCAATTTGCCATCTGATCTAACTTCTGGAGGCAGTCAAAATGAGCCTTAGAATTCTTCCCTACCTTATTCCTGTGCTGAGATACAGGCTGCTCCAACCTGCTGTAAAATGCTTGATTTCGAGAGTGAGCGAAACTAATGAAAACATTGTTGGGGTAAAACCTAAAGGGAAAGACCTAGCACCAAATCCAATTTGCCATCTGATCTAACTTCTGGAGGCAGTCAAAATGAGCCTTAGAATTCTTCCCTACCTTATTCCTGTGCTGAGATACAGGCTGCTCCAACCTGCTGTAAAATGCTTGATTTCGAGAGTGAGCGAAACTAATGAAAACATTGTTGGGGTAAAACCTAAAGGGAAAGACCTAGCACCAAATCCAATTTGCCATCTGATCTAACTTCTGGAGGCAGTCAAAATGAGCCTTAGAATTCTTCCCTACCTTATTCCTGTGCTGAGATACAGGCTGCTCCAACCTGCTGTAAAATGCTTGATTTCGAGAGTGAGCGAAACTAATGAAAACATTGTTGGGGTAAAACCTAAAGGGAAAGACCTAGCACCAAATCCAATTTGCCATCTGATCTAACTTCTGGAGGCAGTCAAAATGAGCCTTAGAATTCTTCCCTACCTTATTCCTGTGCTGAGATACAGGCTGCTCCAACCTGCTGTAAAATGCTTGATTTCGAGAGTGAGCGAAACTAATGAAAACATTGTTGGGGTAAAACCTAAAGGGAAAGACCTAGCACCAAATCCAATTTGCCATCTGATCTAACTTCTGGAGGCAGTCAAAATGAGCCTTAGAATTCTTCCCTACCTTATTCCTGTGCTGAGATACAGGCTGCTCCAACCTGCTGTAAAATGCTTGATTTCGAGAGTGAGCGAAACTAATGAAAACATTGTTGGGGTAAAACCTAAAGGGAAAGACCTAGCACCAAATCCAATTTGCCATCTGATCTAACTTCTGGAGGCAGTCAAAATGAGCCTTAGAATTCTTCCCTACCTTATTCCTGTGCTGAGATACAGGCTGCTCCAACCTGCTGTAAAATGCTTGATTTCGAGAGTGAGCGAAACTAATGAAAACATTGTTGGGGTAAAACCTAAAGGGAAAGACCTAGCACCAAATCCAATTTGCCATCTGATCTAACTTCTGGAGGCAGTCAAAATGAGCCTTAGAATTCTTCCCTACCTTGTTCCTGTGCTGAGATACAGGCTGCTCCAACCTGCTGTAAAATGCTTGATTTCGAGAGTGAGCGAAACTAATGAAAACATTGTTGGGGTAAAACCTAAAGGGAAAGACCTAGCACCAAATCCAATTTGCCATCTGATCTAACTTCTGGAGGCAGTCAAAATGAGCCTTAGAATTCTTCCCTACCTTATTCCTGTGCTGAGATACAGGCTGCTCCAACCTGCTGTAAAATGCTTGATTTCGAGAGTGAGCGAAACTAATGAAAACATTGTTGGGGTAAAACCTAAAGGGAAAGACCTAGCACCAAATCCAATTTGCCATCTGATCTAACTTCTGGAGGCAGTCAAAATGAGCCTTAGAATTCTTCCCTACCTTATTCCTGTGCTGAGATACAGGCTGCTCCAACCTGCTGTAAAATGCTTGATTTCGAGAGTGAGCGAAACTAATGAAAACATTGTTGGGGTAAAACCTAAAGGGAAAGACCTAGCACCAAATCCAATTTGCCATCTGATCTAACTTCTGGAGGCAGTCAAAATGAGCCTTAGAATTCTTCCCTACCTTATTCCTGTGCTGAGATACAGGCTGCTCCAACCTGCTGTAAAATGCTTGATTTCGAGAGTGAGCGAAACTAATGAAAACATTGTTGGGGTAAAACCTAAAGGGAAAGACCTAGCACCAAATCCAATTTGCCATCTGATCTAACTTCTGGAGGCAGTCAAAATGAGCCTTAGAATTCTTCCCTACCTTATTCCTGTGCTGAGATACAGGCTGCTCCAACCTGCTGTAAAATGCTTGATTTCGAGAGTGAGCGAAACTAATGAAAACATTGTTGGGGTAAAACCTAAAGGGAAAGACCTAGCACCAAATCCAATTTGCCATCTGATCTAACTTCTGGAGGCAGTCAAAATGAGCCTTAGAATTCTTCCCTACCTTATTCCTGTGCTGAGATACAGGCTGCTCCAACCTGCTGTAAAATGCTTGATTTCGAGAGTGAGCGAAACTAATGAAAACATTGTTGGGGTAAAACCTAAAGGGAAAGACCTAGCACCAAATCCAATTTGCCATCTGATCTAACTTCTGGAGGCAGTCAAAATGAGCCTTAGAATTCTTCCCTACCTTATTCCTGTGCTGAGATACAGGCTGCTCCAACCTGCTGTAAAATGCTTGATTTCGAGAGTGAGCGAAACTAATGAAAACATTGTTGGGGTAAAACCTAAAGGGAAAGACCTAGCACCAAATCCAATTTGCCATCTGATCTAACTTCTGGAGGCAGTCAAAATGAGCCTTAGAATTCTTCCCTACCTTATTCCTGTGCTGAGATACAGGCTGCTCCAACCTGCTGTAAAATGCTTGATTTCGAGAGTGAGCGAAACTAATGAAAACATTGTTGGGGTAAAACCTAAAGGGAAAGACCTAGCACCAAATCCAATTTGCCATCTGATCTAACTTCTGGAGGCAGTCAAAATGAGCCTTAGAATTCTTCCCTACCTTATTCCTGTGCTGAGATACAGGCTGCTCCAACCTGCTGTAAAATGCTTGATTTCGAGAGTGAGCGAAACTAATGAAAACATTGTTGGGGTAAAACCTAAAGGGAAAGACCTAGCACCAAATCCAATTTGCCATCTGATCTAACTTCTGGAGGCAGTCAAAATGAGCCTTAGAATTCTTCCCTACCTTATTCCTGTGCTGAGATACAGGCTGCTCCAACCTGCTGTAAAATGCTTGATTTCGAGAGTGAGCGAAACTAATGAAAACATTGTTGGGGTAAAACCTAAAGGGAAAGACCTAGCACCAAATCCAATTTGCCATCTGATCTAACTTCTGGAGGCAGTCAAAATGAGCCTTAGAATTCTTCCCTACCTTATTCCTGTGCTGAGATACAGGCTGCTCCAACCTGCTGTAAAATGCTTGATTTCGAGAGTGAGCGAAACTAATGAAAACATTGTTGGGGTAAAACCTAAAGGGAAAGACCTAGCACCAAATCCAATTTGCCATCTGATCTAACTTCTGGAGGCAGTCAAAATGAGCCTTAGAATTCTTCCCTACCTTATTCCTGTGCTGAGATACAGGCTGCTCCAACCTGCTGTAAAATGCTTGATTTCGAGAGTGAGCGAAACTAATGAAAACATTGTTGGGGTAAAACCTAAAGGGAAAGACCTAGCACCAAATCCAATTTGCCATCTGATCTAACTTCTGGAGGCAGTCAAAATGAGCCTTAGAATTCTTCCCTACCTTATTCCTGTGCTGAGATACAGGCTGCTCCAACCTGCTGTAAAATGCTTGATTTCGAGAGTGAGCGAAACTAATGAAAACATTGTTGGGGTAAAACCTAAAGGGAAAGACCTAGCACCAAATCCAATTTGCCATCTGATCTAACTTCTGGAGGCAGTCAAAATGAGCCTTAGAATTCTTCCCTACCTTATTCCTGTGCTGAGATACAGGCTGCTCCAACCTGCTGTAAAATGCTTGATTTCGAGAGTGAGCGAAACTAATGAAAACATTGTTGGGGTAAAACCTAAAGGGAAAGACCTAGCACCAAATCCAATTTGCCATCTGATCTAACTTCTGGAGGCAGTCAAAATGAGCCTTAGAATTCTTCCCTACCTTATTCCTGTGCTGAGATACAGGCTGCTCCAACCTGCTGTAAAATGCTTGATTTCGAGAGTGAGCGAAACTAATGAAAACATTGTTGGGGTAAAACCTAAAGGGAAAGACCTAGCACCAAATCCAATTTGCCATCTGATCTAACTTCTGGAGGCAGTCAAAATGAGCCTTAGAATTCTTCCCTACCTTATTCCTGTGCTGAGATACAGGCTGCTCCAACCTGCTGTAAAATGCTTGATTTCGAGAGTGAGCGAAACTAATGAAAACATTGTTGGGGTAAAACCTAAAGGGAAAGACCTAGCACCAAATCCAATTTGCCATCTGATCTAACTTCTGGAGGCAGTCAAAATGAGCCTTAGAATTCTTCCCTACCTTATTCCTGTGCTGAGATACAGGCTGCTCCAACCTGCTGTAAAATGCTTGATTTCGAGAGTGAGCGAAACTAATGAAAACATTGTTGGGGTAAAACCTAAAGGGAAAGACCTAGCACCAAATCCAATTTGCCATCTGATCTAACTTCTGGAGGCAGTCAAAATGAGCCTTAGAATTCTTCCCTACCTTATTCCTGTGCTGAGATACAGGCTGCTCCAACCTGCTGTAAAATGCTTGATTTCGAGAGTGAGCGAAACTAATGAAAACATTGTTGGGGTAAAACCTAAAGGGAAAGACCTAGCACCAAATCCAATTTGCCATCTGATCTAACTTCTGGAGGCAGTCAAAATGAGCCTTAGAATTCTTCCCTACCTTATTCCTGTGCTGAGATACAGGCTGCTCCAACCTGCTGTAAAATGCTTGATTTCGAGAGTGAGCGAAACTAATGAAAACATTGTTGGGGTAAAACCTAAAGGGAAAGACCTAGCACCAAATCCAATTTGCCATCTGATCTAACTTCTGGAGGCAGTCAAAATGAGCCTTAGAATTCTTCCCTACCTTATTCCTGTGCTGAGATACAGGCTGCTCCAACCTGCTGTAAAATGCTTGATTTCGAGAGTGAGCGAAACTAATGAAAACATTGTTGGGGTAAAACCTAAAGGGAAAGACCTAGCACCAAATCCAATTTGCCATCTGATCTAACTTCTGGAGGCAGTCAAAATGAGCCTTAGAATTCTTCCCTACCTTATTCCTGTGCTGAGATACAGGCTGCTCCAACCTGCTGTAAAATGCTTGATTTCGAGAGTGAGCGAAACTAATGAAAACATTGTTGGGGTAAAACCTAAAGGGAAAGACCTAGCACCAAATCCAATTTGCCATCTGATCTAACTTCTGGAGGCAGTCAAAATGAGCCTTAGAATTCTTCCCTACCTTATTCCTGTGCTGAGATACAGGCTGCTCCAACCTGCTGTAAAATGCTTGATTTCGAGAGTGAGCGAAACTAATGAAAACATTGTTGGGGTAAAACCTAAAGGGAAAGACCTAGCACCAAATCCAATTTGCCATCTGATCTAACTTCTGGAGGCAGTCAAAATGAGCCTTAGAATTCTTCCCTACCTTATTCCTGTGCTGAGATACAGGCTGCTCCAACCTGCTGTAAAATGCTTGATTTCGAGAGTGAGCGAAACTAATGAAAACATTGTTGGGGTAAAACCTAAAGGGAAAGACCTAGCACCAAATCCAATTTGCCATCTGATCTAACTTCTGGAGGCAGTCAAAATGAGCCTTAGAATTCTTCCCTACCTTATTCCTGTGCTGAGATACAGGCTGCTCCAACCTGCTGTAAAATGCTTGATTTCGAGAGTGAGCGAAACTAATGAAAACATTGTTGGGGTAAAACCTAAAGGGAAAGACCTAGCACCAAATCCAATTTGCCATCTGATCTAACTTCTGGAGGCAGTCAAAATGAGCCTTAGAATTCTTCCCTACCTTATTCCTGTGCTGAGATACAGGCTGCTCCAACCTGCTGTAAAATGCTTGATTTCGAGAGTGAGCGAAACTAATGAAAACATTGTTGGGGTAAAACCTAAAGGGAAAGACCTAGCACCAAATCCAATTTGCCATCTGATCTAACTTCTGGAGGCAGTCAAAATGAGCCTTAGAATTCTTCCCTACCTTATTCCTGTGCTGAGATACAGGCTGCTCCAACCTGCTGTAAAATGCTTGATTTCGAGAGTGAGCGAAACTAATGAAAACATTGTTGGGGTAAAACCTAAAGGGAAAGACCTAGCACCAAATCCAATTTGCCATCTGATCTAACTTCTGGAGGCAGTCAAAATGAGCCTTAGAATTCTTCCCTACCTTATTCCTGTGCTGAGATACAGGCTGCTCCAACCTGCTGTAAAATGCTTGATTTCGAGAGTGAGCGAAACTAATGAAAACATTGTTGGGGTAAAACCTAAAGGGAAAGACCTAGCACCAAATCCAATTTGCCATCTGATCTAACTTCTGGAGGCAGTCAAAATGAGCCTTAGAATTCTTCCCTACCTTATTCCTGTGCTGAGATACAGGCTGCTCCAACCTGCTGTAAAATGCTTGATTTCGAGAGTGAGCGAAACTAATGAAAACATTGTTGGGGTAAAACCTAAAGGGAAAGACCTAGCACCAAATCCAATT